>NC_090737.1:21340410-21342910 GCF_036898095.1 Palaemon carinicauda
AGGTTATGTTTTTCCAGCTGTTTGTTGTGTGTGTGTGTGTGTGTGTGTGTGTGTGTGTGTGTGTGTGTGTGTGTGTGTGTGTGTTTGTGAACAGCTCCCTGACCACAATTTTAATCACTTGCAGGGATTAACTTACGTAAAAAGCTGGAATTTATTAATTTTTGGAAGGTCAAGGTCTAAGGTTAAGGTCACGGTCAAGCAGAAGGTCGAGAAATAAGCTGCTGCGGAGGAGGTCTGAGCTCTACTGCATGCCCCTCTAGTTAACAGAGAAATAATAATCACAATGATTTGATTATACTAATAAATCTTTCATTCATTTTCATCTAATGACACTTATAAATCTGGTGTACTTTGTTATATAATTATTCATCGCATTACTTTGATGAAGTTCCTGCTTTGGTTTGATAATTTATCGATCATTTCTTATTAAAGGTACTGTTTGTTATAAAAATGAATTACAAAAGACTGCTTCTCTTTATAGCCTAAGTTTAGGAAAAAATTAATCTTTAAATAAGACAGCAATATATCTTAAAAAGCAACAAACTACAAATTATGGAAGCCAAATACTGTACAGAAAATAGAATGAGACAAGACTAATAGTAATGCGATTTTCAGTGTACGGGAAATGTCTTGTAAAAGTAAAGAAAAAAAAACTGGCTATATGAAACAAGTCAAAACACTCTCTCTCTCTCTCTCTCTCTCTCTCTCTCTCTCTCTCTCTCTCTCTCTCTCTCTCTCTCTCTCTCTCTCTCAGCATAAACTGAATAAATGGATTTATAATGGAAGGGTCCAGTGGTATGTCACCATGTCATAAATCTGTCAATGGAGTCGGTAATGATCGTCTGCTACATCTTCATTATAACTATTAATCGATTGCAGGAAATATTTCTTGAATATACGCCCTAAAAGTTAAGTTTCACGTACTTTTACTAAATAAAAGGCCTACGAACGCAGAAGTTATCTACCCCACCCACCCACCCAACCCCCAACCCCAGAAAATAGAAACCAGAGTGAAACGGATTTTAATGTTAGCGCTATAATTCTTTTCATGGGGAAGAATAACCAATCAAAATGGTGTTCCGTAAATAAGTTTGAAATAACTATGCTATGAAGAATGAAGCCCGGTGTATACGCTATGCGGTGTAAAAAGAAATAAAGCACCAAGAGAGAGAGAGAGAGAGAGAGGAGAGAGAGAGAGAGAGAGAGAGAGACTAAGATGATGCTAGCGTGTTATGGAAACTCAAATATACAGTTTAAGTTACTTAGATATGTAGTTTTGACAGGGTTGTTTTTTCCATTCGATTATGGTTTTGGTAGAACACAAAGTGAGAGAGAAATTCTAAGAAACACAATAAAATATAACTTGCAAAACCTTTGTGATTATGAACTTGGTCTCACTAATAGACTTCGATCACTCGATTGATTTACTAGTATTCGACTAACTTCTAGGAACTACTTAATTTTCCATTCGACTAACTTCTAGGAAGTACTTAATTTTCATAGCGTTACACGAACAAAAACAGCAAGTAAACACACGTGTATAAGCAAAAAGGAAATAAATTGGAATATAGTAAATTACTAAGCAAATGGAAAATGAAAGAACAAGCATCAAAGTTACTTCACCGTGCTCTAATTATAAAATATTCACTTCTTTATTAGAAATAAAGTTCTAATAAAAAAAAAAAAACAGAATATTATTGAAAGACAAAACCAAGGTTTCGATAATCAATAGCTATTACCTTAAATGACTTAACCATAGCCTTAAAATAAACTACCCCAACCATCGAACTTTCACGAAGCTTTTAAATAACTTCCGAGAAAGTTTCTTTTCTTTTTCTTCTTCTTCGGCCTCAACGTACCCGTGCCATAAACAAGCACAAACAATGACCTTTCCAAAATACAAACAATACAAAGTGCTTTCTCGACTCCTTAAAATCTAAAGCTCCCACTTCTGACAATGCCCAGACAAGGTCATAACGAACAAAAACTAACAATCGAACCCACCCGAAATACCAGGAGGCGTTCTCAACGAGGCCTCCGCTGCAGGTAACATGGTAGGTCCTCCTGCCGATACCAGGCGAGCTTCAAAACCAACAATTAGAGGTCTTCGGTAATTGTTCTTTATTGTTGTCAACAGTGACACTTTCACGGCAGTCGCCCTTCTTTATTTTGTCTCTCGCTTCCAGCTCGTGTGGCTAAGAGTTGTCAGTCCGCGATGAAGGGAGAGGAAGAGGAAGAGGGGGGGGGGGGTTGCTCTTCTGCACTCATTTATCAAGTCTAAAAAGGTATGGTACACAAAGAGTGTACTTACAGACCACATTTCCACGATGCTTACTTTCTTGAATACAAGTAGCGTAGGCTACACGTGTATTATTAAGATAAGTATGTCGACCTACATACAGGAACTTATTTATTCCCTCAACCTGCACAACATTCGAGCAATGTTTTCACTCAGAAACTAGGGCGAGCTAATAAGATTTAATACTAAATCTTTGTCTAG
>NC_090737.1:21352910-21362910 GCF_036898095.1 Palaemon carinicauda
ATAGATACGAGAGCAAACTAAGGTAGAAGATATTCTAACATGTAAGAAAAAGGAATGTATGTACTTGGGCAGAGCATATAATGAGGATGTCAGACAATAGATGGACATTAAGAATTGTAGAATGTGTCCGTAGATATTGTAAAAGAGGCAGGGGAAGGAAAAGAAGACGAACTTATAAACTGGATGTCCGGGGTCTTTTGTTCTATAGTGGACCAGTCACGGCTGATGACACACAAATGTACATTATATTTATTTATATATATATATATATATATATATATATATATATATATATATGTGTGTGTGTGTGTGTGTGTGTGTGTGTGCGCGTGTGTGTAAGCGTGTATATATATAAACCATTGGTAGAACATGACATACACATAGTAACCTCCATTGCCTTCGAAAAAATCTAGAAAGTAATAATTCCATTGGAAAAATCCTGTGAATATTACATCATTATTGATTATCTAAAATGAATTCTTCAGAAAAGTACTCGTGAAATGCGTTTTTCCGTGACGTATGTTCTGTGTTTCGAACGGGTCTGATATCAATTCGTACCGAAAATGGGTTGTTTTTAATCTCAAACCTGAAAAAATAAGTTGGAGCCTTCGGTTATTTCAATGCAGTTTGCTGAAAACGTCAATTACCCTTCACCCGAGTTCGATCGCCAAGTGCGCTTCAGGCGTTACTTAATAATGAAAATAATAAATTATAGTATTAACTATCTTTTCATCTTCCTATTCAGTCTTAACTTTTCTTTCAAATTGCAAATCCAAGCGTTGAACGACTTCAGAACGTTCAGACTCAAATTCATAAATCAAATAATGTAGTTTATTATCATTATTACTATTATTACTATTATTATTATCATTAATAATATCATCATTAATATTACTATCATTAATATTACTATCATCATTATTATTAATATGATGATGATGATGATGATGATGAGTTACTAGGGTTTATTGAAACGAAAAGAGTTTTTTTCGAGAGTCCTAAACGGCTTTGGAAGAAAATCTTCATAGATCTCTGAAGGGCTTCAGAAGAAATGGCCATAGACTTATCATGGATTTCTGACTGACCCTAGAACAGAATCTCTGAACGGCTTCGGAAGAAAACCTTCCCGGATTTCCAAATGCCTTCAGAAGAAACAGCTGTAGACTTAGCATGGAGTTCTGAATGACTCCAGAACAGATTCTTCCTGGAGCTCCCTGAACGACACCTGAAGCCAATTTCCGGGATCTTCAAAAGGCTTCATAAGACATAGCCGTAGACTTAGCATGGAGTTCTGAATGACCCTACAACAGAATCTCAGAACGGCTTTAGAAGAAAACTTTCCCTGATCTCCAAATGCCTTCAGAAGAAATAGCCGTAGACTTAGCATGGAGTTATGAATGACTCCAGAACAGATTCTTCCTGGAGCTCCCTGAACGGCACCTGAAGAAAATTTTCCGCGATCATCAAAAGGCTTCCGTAGACTTAGCAATGAGTTCTGAATGACTCCAGAAGAGAATCTTCCTGGAGTAGTTCTGAACGGGGCGTCAAATGACTTCTGAAGACCTGATCTCTTTTTTCAAACTAAGCATGCAACGCAGTGAACATTGTTAATGGCTATTTTTGGAACGGATCTGATTGTGAGAATTGTGTATTACAACTACAGGATCAACAGGAGGCTCTTCGGAACACCTTCATTTACAGCTGGTTTTGGTGGTTGCTGCAGAAGTTGTCGGGCCTTGAAGAACAATGTACGCGCCTTGAATGATTCTTTGCTTGGGCTTTTGCAACGATGTCCTATAATTGGAGACTATTGGAACGAAGGAAATAAGGACGGAGACAGAATGGTTCAACTGAACGGTGAGCGACATGTGGTTCTTCAACAGATTAGTCCCAAAATTCGACATTGAAGAAAGGACATATCCAGATCGTATTGGTAAATATATTGTGTTGCTCGTTGTTTACTTTAGCGTGATGACGTATGCAGAGGAAATCTATTGCATTCCTGTCTTTACCCATCGCCCTGATGGACAAAGACACGGATGCAATCGATTTCTCTGAGGAATTTGACGAACTTAGGACACACAGCACTGAAATCTAGAAGGAAACTGACGAACTAGGAAAGAATACGATGAAATCTCGAAAGAAATTGACGAACAAAGGAAACTGGAAGATGTTCGAACTATTAAAGGAAAACGACAAACTAAAGAACTTTAAAAACTAGAACAGACAGAAGAGAACAGCAACGAAGAGCCTTTAAACGAAGACGTAAAATAGCCTTTAATGCTAGAGGTAAGTCACCATGAAATATAGAGGTAAAAAAAAAAGACCCTAATACAAAAAATAAGGCACATCAAAATAGAGGTAAAATACCCCATAAAGATAGAGGTAAAAAGGGCCCTAATGCTATAAATAAGGCACCTAAAAAGAGAGGTCAAAAAGCTTCTAAAGGTAAAAGTAATGAACCTCAAAATCAAGGTAACAAAACCCCTAATGCTATATATAAGGCTCCTAAAAATAGAGGTCAAAGAGCCTCTAATGCTATAAATAAGGCACCTAAAAGTAGAGGCCAAAGAGCCTCTAATGCTAGAAGTAATGCACCTCAAAATCGGGGTCAAAAAGCCCTTAATGCTATAAATAAGGCACCTAAAACGAGAGATCAAGAGCCTCTAATGCTAAAAGTAATGCACCTCAAAATGGAGGGGGAAAAGCCCCTAATGCTATAAATAAGGTACCTAAATAGAGGTCAAAGAACCTTTAATGCTAGAAGTAATGCACCTCAAAATCGAGGTCAAAAAGCCCTTAATGCTATAAATAAGGCACCTAAAAATAGAGGTCAAAGAGACTAATGCTACAAGTAATGCACCTTAAAATCGAGGTCAAAAAGTCCCTAATGCTATATATAAGACTCCTAGAAATAGAGGTCAAAAAGCTCCTAATACTATAAATAAGGCACCTAAAAAGAGAGGTCAAAGAGCCTCTAATGCTACAAGTAAGGGACCTCAAAATCGAGGTCAAAAAGCCCCTAATGCTAAAAGTAAGGCACCAAAAAAGATAGGTCAAAGAGCCTCTAATGCTAGAAGTAATGCACCTCAAAATCGGGGTCATAAAGCCCTTAAAGCTATAAATAAGGCACCTAAAAAGAGAGGTCAAATAGCCTCTAATGCTAAAAGTAATGCACCTCAAAATGGAGGTTAAAAAGTCGCTAATGCTATAAATAAGGTACCTAAATAGAGGTCAAAGAACCTCTAATGCTAGAAGTAATGCACCTCAAAATAGAGATAAAAAAAGCCCTTAATGCTATAAATAAGGCACCTAAAAATAGAGGTCAAAGAGTCTCTAATGCTACAAGTAATGCACCTCAAAATCGAGGTCAAAAAGTCCCTAATGCTATATAAAAGGCTCCTAAAAATAGAGGTAAAAAAGCTCCTAATGCTATAAATAAGGCACCTAAAAAGAGAGGTCAAAGAGCCTCTAATGTAAGTAATAGACCTAAAAAGAGAGGTCAAAGAGCCTCTAATTTAAGTAATAGACCTCAAAATCGAGGTCAAAAAGCCGCTAATGCTTTAAGGCACCAAAAAAGAGAGGTCAAAGAGCCTCTAATGCTAGAAGTAATGCACCTCAAATTCGAGGTCAAAAAGCCCCTAATGTTATAAATAAGGCTCCTCAAAATAGAGGTGAATGAGCTTCTAATGCTAGACGTAATGCACCTTAAAATCAAGGTAAAAAATACCCTAATGTTAGAAATAAAACACCTCAAAATGGAGATCAAAAAGCCCCTCATGCTATATATGAGGCTCCTAAAAGAAGAGGTCAAAAAGCCCCTAATACTATAAATAAGGCACCTATAAAGAGAGGTCATAGAGCTTCTAATGCTAAAAGTAATGAACCTCAAAATAAGAGGTCAAAAAGCCCCTAATGCTATAAATAAGGCACTTAAAAATAAGGTCAAAGAGTCTCTAATGATACAAATAATGCACCTCAAAATCAAGGTAAAAAAGCCCCTAATGCTATATATAAGGCTCCTAGAAATAGAGGTCAAAGAGCCTCTAATGCTACAAGTAATGGACCTCAAAATAGGGGTAAAAAAGCCCCTAATGCTATAAGTAAGGCACCAAAAAAGAGAGGGCAAAGACCTTCTAATGCTAGAGGTAAAAAAGCCTCTAATACTCTATATAAGGCTCCTACAAATAGAAGTCAAAAAGCCCCTAATGCTATATAAAAGAATCCTAAAAGGTCAAAAAGCCCCTAATGGTATAAATAGGGCACATAAAAAGAGGTCAAAGAGCCTCTAATGCTAGAAGTAGTACACCTAAAAATCGAGGTAAAAAAGCCCCAAATGCTATGAATAAGGCACCTAAAAATAGAGGTCAAAGAGCTTCTAATGCTAGAAGTAATGCACTTCAAAATCGAGGTAAAAAAGCCCCTAATGCTATATATAAGGCTCCTACAAATAAAGTTCAAAGAGCCTCCAATGCTAGAGGTAATGCACCTCAAAATAGAGATAAAAAGGCCCCTAATACTATAAATAAGGCACCTAAAATAGATGTCAAAGAGCCTCTAATGCTAGAGGTAATGCTCCTCAAAATCGAGGCCAAAAAGCCCCTATTGCTATATAAAAGGCTCCTAAAAATAGAGGTAAAAAAGCCCCTAATGCTATAAATAAGGCACCTAAAAATAGAGGTCAAAGAGCCTCAAATGCTAGACGTAATGCACCTTAAAATCAAGGTAAAAAATCCCCTAATGTTAGAGATAAGACACCTCAAAATTGAGGTAAAAAAGCCCCTTATTCTAGAGATAAAACGCCTCAAAATAGAGGTAAAAAGTGAGCTAGTGCTAGAGATAAGGCATCTCAAAGTAGAGGTTAAAAGACTAATGCTAGAGATAGGCACCTTGAAATACAGGTCAAAATAACTAATGCTAGAGATAAGGTACCTCAAAATAGAGGTTAAAAAGTCCCTAGTGCTAGAAATAAGACACCTCAAAAAGTAGGTAAAAAAAGCCCCTAATGCTAGAGATAAGGCACCTAAAACTAGAGGTAAAAAGGCTCCTAATGTTAGAGACAAGGCGCTTCAAAATATAGGTCAAAATGCCCGTAATGCTAGAGATAAGACACCTCAAAATAATGTCAAATAGCCCCTAATGCTAGAGGCTAGAGATAAGGTACCTCAAAATCAGAGGTCAAAAAGCCCCTAATGCTAGAGATAAGGCACCTAAAAATAGAGGTCATCTTCTTCTTTGTCAGCATCTTTTCCCACTTTTATGTGGGGTCGATGTTTCTGGCCAGCGTTCTCCATCTACCTCTGTCCCACACTTCATCACCGGTTAATTCCTTTGATCGAAGGTCATAAAGCCCATAAATCTAAAGTTTAGGCACCTAAACACAGAGGTAAAAAAGATCCTAATGCTAGAGATAAGGCACCTCAAAATATAGGTAAAAAAAATACCCTAATGCTAGAGATAAGGCACCTGGCACCTCAAAATCAGAGGTCAAAAGGCCACTAATGCTAGAGATAAGACATCTTAAAATAGAGGTCATAAAGTCCCTAACGCTAGAGATAAGGCACCTCAAAAGAGAGGTCAAAAAGTCCCTAATGCTAGAGATAAGGCGCCTAAAAATAGAGGTAAAAAAAAACCCTAATGTTAGAGATAGGCCACCTAAAATAGAGGTAAAAAAGCCCCTAATGCTAGAGATAAAGCACCTTAAAATAAAGGTAAAAAAAAAGCCCCTAATGCTAGAGGTAAGGCACCTAAAAATAGAGGCCATAAAGCCCTTACATCTAAAGTTAAGGCACCTAAAAATAGAGGTAAAAAATCCCCTAATGCTAGAGATAAGGCACTACAAAATCAGAGGTCTAAAAGCCCATAATGCTAGAGATAAGGCACATCAAAATAAGGTCAAAAAGTCCCGAATGCTTGAGATAAGGCACCTAAAAACAAGAGGTCATAAACCCCGTAAAGCTAAAGTGTGTATGTATGTGACGAGAGAGAAAGAGAGAGAGAGAGAGAGAGAGAGAGAGAGAGAGAGAGAGAGAGAGAGAGAGAAATTGCTTAAGAAAATGCAAACGAAGGGTATTTCCGTGTAATGAATGTTATGAATAGTCAGTTCCAATATTATTCAAGAAAATTTTATATAGAAATAGGATAGGAAAACTAAAATAAAACGTTATGATGAAATATTTTGATAAATTAGTTTCGAGACAAAGAAGAATATTATTTCGAAACTAATTCATCAAAATATTTTATCATAATGTTTTATTTGAATTTTCCTATCCTATTTCTATATAAGAAGTTTCGAAATATTAGAAGATTACATTTCTTAAAAGAATAAAAAAGTTCTCTCTCTTCATCGCATTTCTTTGAGTGATATCGGTACTTTCCCTCCTCACATTCGAACCATCCTAACGATGTCTCGGTTGTTTAACGTCGGCCACCTTTCAGGACAAGAGGGGCATGATCTCTACAAGACAGGTCTGGCCAGGCGACACCGGTTTTTCGCTGGGTGTACAATAGCACAGAAAATGGTCTAACTAAAATAATAAAAATTTCGATCAATAATAATTTTCTTAAGAAGTGATTCCTGAGCTATAGAAAATTATAAAATTATGTTCAAATCGATCGATTCTTTGAAAATTGTGTATTTCAAGTTTTAGCCACTAAAATTCCTTTCATAAATGCAGTGGCATATTAGTGCATCTCTTGAATACGTCTAAAATTTTTGTTTTTTTACAGGATAAGTCTAATTAACTTTTAACAAAAACAATTGAGGAAAGAACTTTCTCTTGATATAAGAACTTTAAGTAAGACTAAGTGAATGTAACAGTCAAAAACCTATTCATTCTAAATCCATAAAAGGGTACAAACATTTTTTTTTTAAATCCACTGCTTTAAGAATGATAATATTGACGTATATTAATTGGTAGTTTTATTTTCCGTAGCATAACCAATCACTTTCATAAGGAGATATTGCCAAAAATGAAAACGAGAGAGAGAGAGAGAGAGAGAGAGAGAGAGAGAGAGAGAGAGAGAGAGAGAGAGAGAGAGAGAGAGAGAGAGAAATTTGAGTAAAAGATAATTAAAATAAGATACCTACAGTGTACGAGAAGCAATTACTCAAAGAAATCTATGGGAGGTCATAGATCAATGGAAGGGGAAATAATCTTTAGGGGTTAAGGGGGGCCTATGTGGTAACGTCCCTGACTGGTGAACGCCAGACTGGAGTTCGAGTACCGCTCAAACTAGTTAGTTTATTTGGTCGCTACAACCTCACCATCCTTGTGAGCTAAGAATGGGGGGTTTGGGAGAGAGTATAGGTCTATTTGCTGAGCCATCCGCAGCCATTGCTTGGCCCTCCTTGGTTTAGCTTGGGTGGAGAGGGGGCCTGGGCGCTGATAATTAATCTCTATATATGGCTAGTTTCTAGAGCATTGTCCAAGTGAAATGAGGACAACGTTTATCTAAGAACCGACATATTGCTACTTGAGCCTTAGATATAATTGTTAATCTTCTAGACTCTAGAATCTTTAGTAATGATCAATTTAGGATAACTAATCTTAAAAGATTCTGAGTAATACCTTGTCAATTCTACAAATAGTAAATTTTCATAAGATTCTTTACATAAAATATCTCATGAAAGTTCTCGTCTCTGTTAAAGAAATAACCAAGACAAAATGGCGTAACGTTGGTACAGTTTCTTTCAAGATGAATAACAATTAATACAAATATAATTAAAGCATAAATAAAAAAAATCTAAATAAAATAAACTAACGGACAAAAAAGAAATATCATTAGTATTAACTAAATTTGGTGAAGAATGAAAATCTACCGAATTTTTACACCCTTTACAGAAAAATTATTTCCAATAGGACATCCATCACTCAACTCGGGTAAAAAAATTTAAAGTTACCCATGAAGCATGACAATGGCCATCTCGGATCACTAGACAAGTACCTGTACTGCCAAACTATTCGGAGTTAGTGGTAGGAGGTTTGGAACTTATACCCTGTCAGTTGTGTGTGTGTGTGTGTGTGTGTGTGTGTGTGTGTGTGTATCAAGATCTGCATGCATCTATTTTTAAAATATGTATATTGCATACACAAATGGTTCGGTGATCATATTATTATTATTATATATATATATATATATATATATATATATATATATATATATATATATATATATATATTGAATATAAACATATAATATACGCATTACATAAACACACACACACACACATATATATATTATATATATATATATATATATATATATATATATATATATATATATATATATATATGAGAGAGAGAGAGAGAGAGAGAGAGAGAGAGAGAGAGAGAGAGAGAGAGAACGCGTCTGTCTACTTGTTTTCAATTTCCATTCAGTGTTCATAGCCAATTCGGCGACTCATTACAAACTGAAGATTTCATGGCCATTCCTTTTGTCGGGACCGCTGTGAGAAGCAGAGATGAAAAATAACCCAATACATATAGAGAGAGAGAGAGAGAGAGAGAGAGAGAGAGAGAGAGAGAGAGAGAGAGAGACCTTTCAGATACAAAGTATGGTAATTTTGCACCGAAATGTCATGAAATCGCACAAGGAAAATCTACTATACTTACAAATTGCTATGCTAAACTGACCATCCTTTTCCTTTAAACATGCCTAACCTAGTCTGGCGCCGTAGGGTGGAGGGTAGGGCACCAAAGAGATATGGAGAGAGGGAACGATATAGTACAGGAATAACAGTCATAACTCAGATAAATACGAAGGTTGTGCTATTTGTTTAGGCGTGTTTCCTGCTTCTGTGGGGGGCGTTCTACTGTAACGTAATCGCCGGGAAATATGGAACTTCCGAAGGTCTCGCTCACTTGTCAATGTAAACCGCCCTTTTGGATGGCATCTAGTTAGCGATCTGCAGCACTTCGAACGTTGTTCGAGTTCGGTTTCAAATGAGAGAGAGAGAGAGAGAGAGAGAGAGAGAGAGAGAGAGAGAGATTAATATTAACAATAATCTTAATTTCTAGTTAGTGATCTACGTCGAACGTTCGATTTCACTTTCAAATGAGAGAGAGAGAGAGAGAGAGAGAGAGAGAGAGAGAGAGAGAGAGAGAGAGAGCTCTTAATTAGTTTCACCCAATATGTTACTTGATCCAAAGTGTCTTCGACACTAACGACTCGTTGATTCTTGATGACGCTACTACAGTACGACCAATCACTCGTTAAAGTTTTTAAAATTACGCATTGTTATCATGAATGATTTTAAAGAAGTTCAATAATATTTAGAAATATCTTCAGCTTTATAACGAACTCGGAAGGAAAATTCTCGAGCCAAAAATAAAGGTCAATTCTCTTTCCAGTCATTTCCATCATGAAAACTGTGGGAATGTTGTCACGGGTCGAAAAGCCGGGAGAGGAGATCTTACACAAACCAGGGTGTGCTGATGCTGTGACCTGTGGTGACCCCGGCCAATTGGGGTTCATGGATGAGAGCTAAGGAGAGAAACAGACATTAGGACGGGAGATGTTTAGGTCAGGTCACAGGAAAATAACAGATTCGTGATTTCGCGGAACAAGAACAGAGATAATACGTTGTTCTTATTTAGGGAAAGATGCGGAATACTTACATGAGGAAAGTTTAAGATTAAAATAGAATAAAGAACAAGAAATATTAATAAGTAAAGAATCATTTATTGCAAAAATACGGAATACTTACATGAGGAGAATTTAAGATTAATATAGAATAAAGAACAAGAAATATTAATAAGTAAAGAATAATTTATTGCATAAATAAGGAATACTTATGTGAGGAAAGTTCAAGATTAAAATAGAATAAAGAACAAGAAATATTAATAAGTAAAGAATAATTTATTGCAAAAATACGGAATACTTATATGAGGAAAGTTTAAGATTAAAATTGAATAAAGAACAAGAAATATTAACAAGTAAAGAATAATTTACTGCAAAAATGGAGAGCAGCAGTACCACCAGCAAAACAATTATAAAA
>NC_090737.1:21377910-21391509 GCF_036898095.1 Palaemon carinicauda
AGCTAGTAATAATAATGTATCGTAAGAATACTATGAAAAACTCTAAATTGAAAATCCGGCCCATTCGATATAGCAATGTCTTAATTTGGATACCAATCGCACACATTTCTTATTCATTTTGTTTATTTCATGTATGTCATTGTGCCATTTCATATTACAACTTTCTTCAGAGTACGTTTTACATGGAATATAGATACTCGAATGGCTGGAAATAGGTTTCTTTAAAGAAAAGGGTCATTTATGTAATGAAAGCAAACGTCCTTTGGGGGATATTACAAGTTGTTTATGAGGACTTTAATTGGTTACGTGGCTGTCACCCAGAGCTTTCCTCACTAGTCCAGATCATTCACCTCACATTTGTTAGGCCTTGCTATAATTTTGATTATTAACACATACACATAAACACACATTATATATATATATATATATATATATATATATATGTATATATATATATATATATAATATACATACTGTATATATATATATATATATATATATATATATATATATATATACATGCATACATATAAACACACACACACACACACACACATATATATATATATATATATATATATATATATATATATATACATACATATATATAATATATATATATATATATATACATACATATATATACATATATATATATATAATATATATATGTATGTGTGTGTGTGTGTACGTTTACGTTCCTAAAATACATATGAAAACCATAATTCCAGGGTCAATAAAAAGCATGATTTCTTCAAAAAGAGTATATTTTCATACAATACAGACATGACCAGAACATAATTATTATGTACATCAGAAATAACCAAATAAATACACGTAACTATCAATTAATATTATCAATATTCTATTCTCTCGGAGATTCTTTTATCCACTGACATTTCAGCGGAACAAATGACACATCTTCACCCCCGTCTCCGGCGGCACGAAAAAAAGGGGAAGGAAAAAGACAAAATAAACGAAGAAAGACCATTCCCAGGAGAGAGAGAGAGAGAGAGAGAGAGAGAGAGAGAGAGAGAGAGAGAGAGAGAGAGAGAGAGAGAGAGAGAGAGAGGGTAGGGCTAGAAGCTCTTCTTTTTTTTATACAAGTGTTAATAATTGTAATACCAGGAAGCTGAAGAAATAGCTTTGCCAATAGTCATTAAAGCAGTAACAATAAAAAACAACAGTAATATAATAATGTTACAGACAACAACAAAAAATTAAATGATAATATA
Source organism: Palaemon carinicauda (assembly GCF_036898095.1). NCBI lineage: Eukaryota > Metazoa > Arthropoda > Malacostraca > Decapoda > Palaemonidae > Palaemon > Palaemon carinicauda. The sequence continues at coordinate 21,379,146 of NC_090737.1, forward strand.
ACTCATTAAAACAAAGTGTAGTATAAATTTCTCTTAACAGTTCTCGCTGGGAGAAAATGCAAGGAAATTTCAGACTGAATATTCAACTAAAACCTAAAAATTTTTTTTTTTAGAGCCAGGCTTAAAATATTTGCCGACAGGATGACATATATATATAAAAAAAATAAACAAAGAACGACCACTGCACATCGTTTTTATGAGCATTATAGTGAATATAAATTCTTTTAATTTCGCCAGCCAGATCCGAAGGGGGAGATGCGCCCCCCCATAACACACTAAAATAGACTGTGCAAAATCATCCACTGAGAAACACGGGACATCATGGCCAGGTGATGATTGGTTATTTTCCTTTTTTTTCTCTCTCTTTCAATGAAGTGATAAATGTGATTGTGAATTTACATGTCATGAGATGAATCGATGGAGCTGGGGGTCGAAGTAGAGATGAGTCTGGGGAAGGTTTGGATAGCGGTGACTTCGGGGGAGGGGAGAGAGTCAGGGGATCTGGGGGGGGGGGGGAGTGAAGGGGTGAAGGGGATATGCTTACAATGTCTGTTTCTACAGTAAAAGTGACTCATATGGGGGGGTTGGTACTCCTACCACTAAACAATTATCAAAAATTTGCTTTCACGTGTGTTTGTTTGTGTGTTTGGGTGCAAGTTTGTGTGTGTTTACCTGGGAGGAAGCATTTGCGGTTGATGTAAATAAACAAATTATGATAAACACGGAAGTATTAATAACTGTAATAATATCATCATCATAATAATAATAATAATCTTTAAAATACGAGGTCTTCAAACATCACAGACCAACATAAATCTTGATCACTATACATACAGCACAGGGAAAAAATCTATCTAAAAAAAAACATACTTAAAACACTTTGTTTACCAATTACTCAAACTCAAAACATTTTATTACATGACTTGAACACGGTTGGTCATCCAATTGGGACACATTCAAATTTATACTAAAAGAACATTGTAATTATAACCAACTTCACACAAGTCGTAATTTCAGGAAAGTATACGTGACAGGAAATTAAAAAAAAAAAGGAATGAAGCTTTTCTGATAAGAATTATTTTTTCTTAATCCAACAAAGGAGTGAAACAACCTTAGACATTCTAGCTATGGTAGGTCATGTAAGATATACGAAAGTAAATTAGTTGGTTAACTCAAGAAAGTGAATCATATGTCGGTAACTTCGAGTAACTATTATTTTTGCCCATAGTGAACAGTAGAAACAATTGCAAAATAATAACAAAGCAGGACGAAGACATGACACATTCCCAAGACGAAATATCCATGTCTTTCTAGTAATGGAAAAATGATACTTAACATATAACCATGAGTCACAAGTCCTATGTATGCTGGACATAGGAAGGTAGATCACAATATGCGTAAAATGAGATATAAAGCTCGCAAGTCTGCTGAAAGGGTAAGCAATTTAGAAGGATGAAGGTTGGGTCAAAACTACGGAAGAGTGAAAATATAGAAAATGTATATTTTGAGGAGAAAATAGGTACATGAGACAAACAATTGGTAAGTTAACCCACTTCTGTATCTGTTTGCACTTGCAACTAAAGAATCTTTATAATAATGGACTTGATTTCGCTACCGAAGCTCCGACAGATGTCACAGAGAATCAAGATTTGTTTTGAAGTCTAAAGGGAAGGAGAGAGAGAGAGAGAATTGTCTCCAAGAACGAAGTGATTATTATTATTATCATCATCATCATTATTACTATATAGTAATGCGAGGGTCTTGGTATGAGCAGCGCCATGGAATAAAAATAAATGACGAAGTTCAGCGCCGAGATGAAAACAAAAAATACTAAAAAAGGATACAATATTGAAATGAAAAGAAAAATATGTTATCAAAACAATATGACTGAGTCCAATGGGCTGCAGTTTTAACACAAAGAAAAAAAGGGCTATTTAAATGAGAACACTTCATTCTGGAAAAAAATACTATGAAAATCTTAAGTTACGCTGTTTGGTTTGTTGTTCGAAACTCAGCCTACAGATACACTGGGCTAGATTTTAAAACGACATTTAATTAATACGCTTTATGATGACCTAAAAAAAGTTATTTTTTTTTTCTTGCGACAATTAATTTCTTCTGTTCCATCCTGACAAAAGTTAACATTCAAAGAACAAAATGATGATAGATACAAGATGTCCTATCTACCCATAGAAGATCAATACACTATTCATAACAGGTCCAGATTTTGACAAACACGTGCTCTCTTGATCTTTGTAAACATCGCAAGTAGACATTCCATTTCTGAGGAGATATGGACTTCTCATTTTTTATACGTTTGAACATCATCATAACTATTGAGGGGGATGAGAGTGTTGGTTTAAGATTTGTTTACAAAAGACTTCCTCTTTTTTTAATAAGACTTTGAAATTCTTACTTCCAAGGCTAAGCACTTTTTTTTTTACACATTCATAACTTATTTATGATTATTTGGAACTTTATAACACACATAGTTAGAAAACAAATTATTTTTTTTTTCAGTCTAAATTCACTGCGTTTCTTCCAACAGCTAATAATTATAGGCATATTTTGTGTAATCATCACAAGTAGGATTCATGTATATCTTTTTTGCTTGTTTTAGATGATTTTCATCCTCTCCTTTCAAAAAAGTTTCAGTCGTAGGCATTTAAAATGAAAAGAAGAAGACACCCAGAGAAAACAAAGCACCATAATATTTCCATTACGCCGTCCACGAAGGGGGGCGCCAGTAGCCACCTAGCGGCTAGCTGGGAAACTACCGTATAAGTAGTAGTAAGTAGAGTTCACTGGATCTCCCTTTTTTTAATAAGTTTATAGAAGTTCCTCCGTGTTGCCGCAACCTCCAACCACGTTAAAAACACCTATGGGGAGGGGGAGGGGGGAGCGGCGATGAGGTATGTGAGGCCAGCAAGAGTTTACACCAGTGAAGTTTTTTTTTGTCAATTTTCTGTCTGTCGATTGCAATCACCGTATTTTCAGCTTCACAAATTAATATCCAATGAAGTCCATTATTTTCTCTATTCGGTTTTTTCACTGTCAAACACCAACAAGACTTAAGCAGTGTAGAGGCCATTGTTTACCACTAGATATTTCCAAACTAACCACATTGACAAGAAAATTTTCTCATGATAAAAATCTATGAAAAAGGTGTTTTTATAAGACCAAACTTGCTTTAGAAAATGTCGACCGTTGCCTTGGCTAAACACTTTTCACGTCCATCCTTTCAGTATCTAGACATCTAATTAAGACATTTCACACACACTCTGAAACAAATGTTTATTAGCATGTAGAGGCTCATCCTCTTTTTATTATCATCTATTTTCTCTCCCTTCATCTCACACGTGCGCATCCACACATCCTCACTCGCAACATCCACCGAACATTATCCGTCACGCCCGAAACTGCCGCTGCTATCGTCGGTCTGCTTCTTTGGTATACGCTCTACTAACGAGTAGTTGTATGGGACTATATACATGTGCAATTTACAACACACTGCTGCCGACCTCAACGCAGCGGGAGGGGGGGAGAGGGTTTTTTTTCCCAACGGAATCTTATTTTTGTGCACTTCATGATGTTCCGCAAGTCTCGCTCTTTTGCAGTCTCATTTACACTGGTAAATTTAAATTGGGCGAAACTCTATGAGAGGGAAATCAAATAACGGACGCCCATTTAGGATCATCAACATCAGTTGTATCATTGGGGCAAAGACTGGTAGGAGGGGAAATGAAAGAAGAGGAAGAAAAAAAAATCAGGGGTTAGAGGGGACTGGAGGAACAAACGGAGCCACCACTGAGGGCGTGGACGGCCACCAGGTGGGTGTGGAGGTGAGCAGAAGTGACCCTGGGCGGGGCCCGCCCTCACTTGTCAGCTAATTTAAGGGGATCAGGTAAATCCGGACGTCGATCGAGACCGTTCACCATTTTTTCAATCGACTTGAGTTCGGACGCGACGGAGGCAGCGTGAGCAGATCGACGAACGCCCTCTTCCAGCCGTGATCCCGCCTTTGGGCTCACGGCCTGGAATGCTGAAGAACCGCCCAAGGGAGCTTCCCCTAGTAAGGAGGACGAGAGTGTGGGCGTGAGACAGGATGACGACAGAGACGACGACAGAGAGGAAGATAACATGGAGGAGAGAGATGCGGCTGTTGATGACGGCAGGTAGGGGGTAAATCGAGGAGGCTTTAGACGATCTGGTAATAACGGCGAAGGGGCAGCTGGGGATGAACTGGTGGGGGGCCCGCCACTCAAGGAACTACTGCCAGTGCTCGTGGCCCCTGACGACACTGCGAGACCTGCCAGTCCCTGGTAGCCATGAGACCCCAGGAGATGGTGACCTGCCCCAGCTAGCAGGTTATGGGCTAGCAGTAAGTTGTGGGCTACAGGCAAGGACGTAGGAGGGGAGAGGGGTGATGACCCGTGATGTGGCCCAGAGCCTAACAGGGGTAGCTGCAGGTTGTGGGGGTTGAGGCCTCCAGGGGTAGATCCGGGTAGCATCAAGCCATGAAGACCCGCTAAGCTCTGGGCTGCACCTGGATACAGACCATGGGGATACAAGTACGGGAGTAAGTGAGGTGGCTGGAACGGAGGCCCCACGCTGATGTTGGGAGATGGGTCGGCTCCTCCTGAACTAGAAGGCTCGTCCTTTTCGGGAGCCACCTTCTTCAGAGCCGCCAGGGTTACTGCGTCGTCCATGTCGGAATCGAGGTCGCTCTTGCGTTTGACGGAGTCGCGACCCGAGTCGTCCGCTGCGTTGTTGTTCGTTTCTTCGCCTGACACGTCACTGTCCATCAATTCTGTAAAGCGATAAATAATGTCGATATTAGTACATTTGACGAAAACAAGATGATTAATTAATATGGAAACAAGCCTTAATATCTGAAACTATGCCAAGAGATCAATAGTAAAATGCCACAAAATCCTGGAAAAATCAAGGAAGCTTAGTAATAACCAGTTACATTAAATACAAAATTATATCATTTTTTTTTTTAATTTTACGTCAATATAATCGAATATATATAATTTTTTAGCAAAGTCATTCTATGACAAAACTTATAATCTTTTGGTAAAATGGAAACTAAAACCTATAATTGGTAAATTTAAAGAGAAAGCATAAAGAACTTGCAAACAGAAAGACCTATAGAGACACACAATGAGAAGCAGCAGAGCGAAAGCAAATGAAATCCACGAGATGATCTATCAAAAAATTCTTCCCTTATTTTTTCCATGACAGGATTTAAAAAAAATCGGCACCACTTCACTCTTAACTTTAGTCACAAACGAATAACAGAGAGAGAGAGAGAGAGAGAGAGAGAGAGAGAGAGAGAGAGAGAGAGAGAGAGAGAGAGAGAGATCTAAATGAAGAGCGCGTCCAGCATATGCTCTCTCAGCAAAAGCGTCCTTCAAAAGATTGAAAATTAAATTCTCTAATTTTTCCTTTTCTTTTTTCATCTCCCTCAATTGGAAATTAAATTTCAGCTATTTTTTTGTTCAGTCGATTTTTGTTTTAACCAGTTTATTAAAAAAATTCGTGATGAAATAAAAGACGATCACTTTTTTTTGTACAATGTCGCACATACGAACATGAAAACTCAAATTCAAAAAGGTTCAACAATCGATGTCGTTTTCACAGAAAATGTAACGCCTCAAACTGGCCAATAACGCTATATGATATGTACTACATACACATAAACACACACACACACTATACACACATATATATATATATATATATATATATATATATATATATATATATATATATATATATATATATATACACATATACACACATAAACATATATATATGTATATATATATATAATATATATATATATATATATATATATATATATATATATATATATATATGTGTGTGTGTGTGTGTGTGCGTGTTAGTTAATATGTCAGTGAGTGAGTGTGTATAGATTACCAATTCAGTCTTGAACACGGTAACCATGAAATATCTAAATTTATTGATAAAACCACGGTTTAAAATGAATTTGGATGGATGAAAATAGAATATATAAAGAAATGCGTCTAACCAAACAAACTGGTAAAATATGCGGAACAATATTATTAAATGTTTCTAAACGGAACAAAAAATGCTATAAACATAATTTACTTCGAAGTACTATCTAACGAATTGATACAGATAGATAGATTTGGGCTATGTAATCGGGCGTTGGGCCTTTCGAGGATATTCAGTGTCCATGTGCAACTAAGGAAAGAGGAATATTGCAATTTCCTTTGAGTAGTAACTACAGTGTACCGTGTGATGTGCACTGAAGGTACTACTCCCAACGGGTTTATGATTTGAGAGCATTGTCAACCATCCATGCACCGTGATAATAATCATAAAATTATTAATAATAATTATAAACAAATAAACAATCGTGTCGTCACAATACGCAAATACTTCCCCACTTCACTCCGACCTTGGTATACCTACTTAGTAATGATTCTTAAGCAGTTTTTCAATTGCTTTAAAAAAAAACTGAGAAACGTAAAAATAATTTCTTGGAATGCTTGAAGAGATAAAATGATTGGTGTTCAATAAGTGATATCACATCAAAATGCATCTTGATCCGGAGTTCGTCTCCGACCTCTTTGAACCGACTACTGGCCACGGATAACCATGCCCCATCTGGAATGGGGCGATGTGAGAGAAGGCAGTAGCAGCAGGCAATGGGGGATGAGGAAAGGATTTTTACAAATGAAGTTGTAGAATGGGTGGGTGGGGAGTAGGTAGGGGTGGGAAGTGTAGGCGGATGGGAAACACAGCGGGGGAAGCATGGGGTGGGGGGTTATGGAAGGAGAACCTGAAGGGGGATATGTTTGTTTGTTTGTTAGAAAGGAGAGGTGGGAGGGGGGAAGGCTTAGGAGGAAATGAAGGGGGTGTAGATATAGGGAAAGGGGGTGGGGAGGATGGGGAGGGGGGAAGAAGAGCAGGAGGAGGAGGACATTAAATGGTTGAAAAGCCTGCAGCTCAACAGGATCGTATTACAGGTCTTTCCTTTCCTGGTTCCTTCTTTCTATGCGCTTACAATCACCGAAGAATCCTAACGTTGCGTAGACTCCTTCGTCAACATAACAAGGATTCGTAAAACACGAATTAATTGAAGGTTTCTTCCCGGTAATGTATCAGGATCATAGTCTAAAATAAATGAATTTTGAATAACAATATTGCGGAAGACATCCAACGCACTCTTTTTAAGTGTTTATATAAATTATAATATGCAACCAAGATACATTGCTCTCATTACATGCTGAATGATTCGGAGGTATTTATTAAAGAATCTAATTTTCATATCGCTCATGGATAGCACGAACAAAATAATTGAATCAATTTAGTACACGCTTGCACTTTTAATTTCATAATAAAGATTTTGTAAAAATGTACCTTGATTCATACACACATTTAAATATATATATATATATATATATATATATATATATATATATATATATATATATATATATATAAACACATTGAAAGGAAAAGGTTAACAATCTCCACACATAAAAGGGAAAAGATGAAAATCCTTCACACATTAAAGGGAAAATATCAGATTTCTTCACAAATTGAAGGGAAAAGATGAAAATTCTTCACACATTAAAGGGAAAATATCAGATTTCTTCACAAATTGAAGGGAAAAGATGAAAATCCTTCACACATTGAAGAGAAATTATCAAAATTCTTCACACAATGAAAGGAAAATATCAAAATCCTTCCCACATTGAAGGGAAAAGATGAAAATCCTTCACAAATTGAAGGGAAAATAAAATTACTTCACAAATTGAAGGGAAAAGATGGAAATTCTTCACACACAGAAGGGAAAAGATGAAAATCCTTCGCACATTAAAAGGAAAAATAAAATTCCCCCACAAATTGAAGGAAAAAGATCAAGATCTTGCACACATAGAAGGGAAAAGATGATAATCCTTCACACATTGAATGGAAAAATAAAATTCCTTCAAAAATTGAAGGAAAAAAGATAAAAATCTTGCACACATTGAAGGGAAAAGATGATAATCCTTCTCACATAGAAGGGAAAAATAAAATTCCTTCAAAAATTGAAGGAAAAAAGATAAAAATCTTGCACACATTGAAGGGAAAAGATGATAATCCTTCTCACATAGAAGGGAAAAATAAAATTCCTTCAAAAATTGAAGGAAAAAAGATAAAAATCTTGCACACATTGAAGGGAAAAGATGATAATCCTTCTCACATAGAAGGGAAAAATAAAATTCCTTCAAAAATTGAAGGAAAAAAGATAAAAATCTTGCACACATTGAAGGGAAAAGATGATAATCCTTCTCACATAGAAGGGAAAAATAAAATTCCTTCAAAAATTGGAGGAAAAAGATAAAAATCTTGCACACATTGAAGGGAAAAGATGAAAATCCTTCACACATTGAAGGGAAAAGATGATAATCCTTCTCACATTGAAGGGTTAAAATAAAAATCCTTCACACATTAAAAAGAAAAGACGAAAATCCATCCCACACTGAAGAGAGAAGATGAAAATCCATCCTTGCTGGACGTACCATGAGCAGCGTCGCTATGGGAGTCGGTGGTGCCGACCACGTCGAGACGTTCATCGTCATCGTCTTCGTCGTCGTCCTTGTGGTTTTCAGAATCCATGGCGGCGTTATCAGGGAAGTTTCGGATGTTGGGAAGAGCTATCTGGTGGTCGATCTTCTGCTCTTCCGTCCCCCGGGTCATAACCACGTTCCTGCAAAAGTTAGAACTGCAGAATTTAGTCAAAAATCTGAAGAGGACTCGTTTCAAAAGGGATGATCGATGTTGATTTGCATAATGGCATAAAAAGGATGAATGTGTGTGTGTGTGTGTGTGTGTGTGTGTGTGTGTTTCTCATTCGAGTATATTGTTTCATGTGGATTATGAATAAGACATATTTTGAATAAATACAGGATAATCAATAAAAAAAACCTACAGTATATATAATTCAAATCTGTCTATTATTCTTTGAAATTCTGAAATACTAGGGGAAATTATTCCTTATATAACATATTCAATTATAATACTATAAACTGGTAAATAAAAAAATAAAAATATACAGGATAATTAATAAAAATACGTAGGATAATTAATAAAATATACAAGATATATACTTCAAATTTAAATCTATTATTCTTTGAAATTTTGAAATACTAGAATAAAACTTATTTACAAATAACACATTTATTTCTTGGTTTTCTATATTAAATAAAGATGAATGCTTAAATAACTCCCATTAATGCAATGTTTGCTTTTTCCCTTTTAGGCTTACTAAGAATTCAATACTATATTGTCATGTCATGCAATTTAAATGACTTAATAATCAATATATTTTGCTTATTAGAATCTATGAAATCCCGAATCAAACCACAAAACTAATCTATAGATGGAAACAATGTAATTCCAATCTCTTCAAATCTATATCATCTCTGAGTAAATATTTTACTAGGAGATAAAAAAAAACAGAAGGACATAAGACATACTGAAATGGAAAAAAAAAAGTTTCCTTCCTCTTTTTCGAAACCAAATCTACAACGTGATGAAGTTACTCTCTATAATCCACTGCTCAGTCCAACCACAAATTACAAGAAGTACTTTTAGTTTTAGAAAGTTCACCGTAGATCCCAATGTACTCTCTCCTCCCCACCCCACCCTTAATCCCCCCCCCCTTCCCTCTACCCTCTCAGTTCTTCATCAGCATCCTTCATTTCACACCATCTCCCACTGGACAATCGCGCAGCATCACCGCTTCCGGCTTGTCCCTCATCTCCACTCCGGGTCATTATCTTTATCCAGGTGTAAGTGCTTCGGCACCGCCTTTGATCCCATGGTATAAAAGAAGCCCGGTAAAGAAGCGGCAGCAAAGGCCGCAGGTAAAGCTAGCGCCGGAACAACCGCCGAAGAAGGTAAAACGGGCTTGGGGCGAGATCACGCCCGCCCTCAGGATACGAGCAGGAAGGAACAGTTCCCACAGCAGGAGTTTCCTGCTCTACATAGTTTCTCCTTCAAAGGAGTAGTCTCTTGTCCTGGCTCAAATTTCTTAAGGGGCGTCCGTCATTTATTTTTGTTTGATTTTATTTTTAACTTATGAGAAAGTGTGCCATTACATAGTTTCTTGCTTACAAACTGCGTATCTTTTTTAGTCAATTCAATGTAATTTCTAAGAAATTTACTTGAAATCAATACACATTCAATACTAAAATGCCAAAAAAATAAATGTAGGAAAATAGCTCTTGTAAAGTTCTAATGATACAATTATTAATTCACAATGGAAGTGAAAACGAAATATTAACGATGAATATACGCAGAAAATATACATTATGGAATACAACAGCTTTTGCAAGACAAATGAAAAAGGATATCACTAATACCAATGTAAGTTGAAACAAATTCATGAAATAAAAAATTGTAATTAAATAACCATAAAATAATGGAAGGAAATAGCTCGTGCCGAGCAAAGAAAATTTAAATTCAAACCCAATCAAATCAAAAGCGACCCTTAAAATCGGTTAATGGCTAGAGCATTTCCGAAAGGGGCTACAAAAGTTCTCGTTGTAGCTAAAGGAGAGAGAGAGAGAGAGAGAGAGAGAGAGAGAGAGAGAGAGAGGAGAGAGAGAGAGAGAGAGAGAGAGAGAGATACTAACATACGATGCTTGAAACTATTCATTTACAGTGTCCTAGGGGGTTAACTGCCTCCTTTTCACAGCTCACACAAAAGATATTTGCATAAAGCAATGCTTGTTCTTGCAATTCCTTCCGTCCTTCTACAAGATTCCTCCTGATTTTTTTTTTCAGATTTGCTTGGAATCGACAACTCTATTGCCGCCTCCGGTTTCTGCCATTAGAGATGTAATAACAATCGGATCGTCTAAACTTGATCTTAGAGCTTAAACGAAGTTTGCCGTTAAACATTGTGCGTTAAGCTAAAGATTTGCAATATATATATATATATATATATATATATATATATATATATATATATATATATATATATATATATATATATCTATATATATATATATATATATATCTATATCTATATATCTATATCTATATATATATATCTATATATATATATATATATATATATATAGAGAGAGAGAGAGAGAGAGAGAGAGAGAGAGAGAGAGAGAGAGAGAGAGAGAGAGAGAGAGAGAGAAAGGAACCATTACCCATAATATCGAATCACATCTTTTGGCTTTTTCGGTACAATAAGGCCGAACGTAATGAGAGAGAGAGAGAGAGAGAGAGAGAGAGAGAGAGAGAGAGAGAGAGAGAGAGAGAGAGAGAGAGAGAGAGAGAGAGAGAGAGTACCCTGAACGTATCTTTTCCCCATAATCGTGATAATTATTCCAAAACACAAACGAAATTTCCAAAAACCCAACCCTCAAGAATGTCGATTAGAGGATGCCGTTACAATACATTAACACACACAAGCAAGAAGAAACCAAGACGAGAGAGAGAGAGAGAGAGAGAGAGAGAGAGAGAGAGAGAGAGAGAGAGAGAGAGAGAGAGAGAGAGAGAGAGAGTAAAAACAAGGTATGTGAAAGTCTCCTGCTCCTCCTACATAAACTGAAATCATAAAATCCGAACCACTGTTCGAACGTCGGTAACTTCGGCACAACCGAGTCGTTCTCGGCCGGGGCTAAAAACAAACATATTTTTGTGCGTCGCTCGTCAGAATGCCGACAAAGGAGGCATTTATCCACGCGAAAAAACAACAACATATGTGGATAAATAAAGAGAGAGCGAAATGAGAAGGGAAGCAGGAATGAGACCTGATTTTATTTAAGAGTGAAAATATTACTAACAGATTTCTCGTATGAGACTATAGTGTGTTATTAATACTTTCATTTTGTTTACGTCAGAATGTTAGTATGATGTAATCGGCCAATTCTTCGCGGTGGAAAACAGGAAGATAGAAAATTAATTCATAATTTTTTTCTCTAATTTGAAATTAAAAAATATATTGAATATTAAATTGCCACCTATTCATTAAAATATAAGATATAGGCATGTTAAATGACTTGCAACAATTTCAGAAAACTCTGTCACTATACAAATCTTACTGATTAACTCATTTAACACATTTTCTTTTCTCCTCTGTGGATATAAGTCTCATGCCATTCAGTCTAAAGGGTCATTTAGTAATTCATGAAACTAAATCTATACATTAGTCAAAAAGCAAAATTTCCCCCTTGATTTCATACAGCAATAGTAACACTTTCATTATATAGAATGTATTACCTCAACTCAAAGAAACTGTAGTGACCAATTGCATAAACTTATTTCTTTTACAAGTATGTCCTCAATAAAAAAAAAAATA
>NC_090737.1:21392009-21404509 GCF_036898095.1 Palaemon carinicauda
GAGTTGAGGATCGTCTGGAACAGATAAAAATAAAACTTATTAATAACTTATCACACAGGCCTATAAGAGGATTAAGTAATAAAATAAAAGGAAGGTTAAATATTGATCTGAAACAGATTAAAAAGGGAGGATTAATATCTTTGTCAGACAGACTATAAGAATATAAAATATAAACTAAAATGATATCGTCTGAATTGGAATTATAAAACATTAATATAGGAAATAGTCGATAATAAAAAAAATATTAGAATGGGAAAAAAGTCGATAAACTAAAAACATTAAAATAGCAAATAGTATATTATCCATTTGCTAAAGATAATTATAATGAAGCTTTTAAAGCATGGAAATGGTTTACAAAACTAAATAAAATATTCATAAAATATATATCAACGTTTACGCACACAGACAGGGCGAATGCACACACACACACACACACACACAAACACATACACACACACTCACACACACACACACACATATATATATATATATATATATATTCAGTGATTATTATCCCATTGTCATTGGACCACGAAGGCTGCAGGCCTGGTGACGCTGGAAAGAATAGAAAAGGATCAATAAATGTATGGGAGTTCTCGTTTTTTCTCCCTCTGCCTCTCTCACTCTCTTTTTATTGTGGTTTCAAGGGCGAACAGAAAGGCAACAATGAACAGGCGGAACACGAAATAATATTAATATTAAAACAAAAGAGTAAGGTAGGCCTTTAAATACAACGACGTAAATTGGTACCGAATCAACTACACAAACTCTCTCTCTCTCTCTCTCTCCTCTCTCTCTCTCTCTCTCATTATTTTCATTATCGTGGTAATAACCCCCTTTTTATTACAATATCAATTTAATTTCATCCCAGCTTTAATGTTATTAATAAAGAATGATTTCGTAAACTTTGAAACTTAGTATTGTATAAACTCTCTCTCTCTCTCTCTCTCTCTCTCTCTCTCTCTCTCTCTCCTCTCCACACACACATGGAACCAGAATTTGCGGATACACCTTCTTTGTCTTAACGCGGTTTTATTAACTCTTAAAGTATTTACTCAACTAAAAGACTTATTTTGTTCTGAGCGAAGTCCACCCCTGCCCCTCCAGGAGCTCATAACCCGCATGGGTGAACACGCACATATACACACACACATCCATACACAGTCTCGACGGTAAACGAGTAAAAAGGACAGTACGAATGGGAAATACAAAGGAATTCATTTAGTAAAATGCTGTCTCCATACAACGGTGTGTCAGACGGCAGAAAATATTGCATTTGGTTTTTAGGAGAAGAAGGACTGAGATTAAAATATGGAAATCTAAAACGAATTTTGTGTCCAGCAGGACAAAGAAGAACGACAAATAAGTCACCGATTACAAAGAAAAGGCGATAAAATAACCAAGAGACAAAGCTCAAATCAACGACAACAACCACATCAACAACTCGAACAGTGGTTACGTCGGCGAGATTCTTGAAAGGAGTCCAGCATGCAATTATGTTATTATTAAAGGGGTCCCAATCCTTGATTGGCCAGCGAGTTGACCTTCAATCCATCGGCGGCGGGACTTCTTGTCCTGCCTGTCAATCGTTGCTGTCATATTCATTTCCTCTGTCCACTCCTGGTTATTTATCATTGGAGGTCATTTGTCAGCTCGTTGGACGTGTCGTGTTTTGCCGTCAACGACGATCTATGATTGGCTCTTTTGAAACGATGGGAAATGGTCTGTAGATGGACGGTTAATGTGGGGCCTTGAGTAGGTTTGTGGAGACAGAGAGAGAGAGAGAGAGAGAGGAGAGAGAGAGAGAGAGGTCTCGGCCTTTCTCAAGGTCTATGGTAGATAATAGCTCTACTGTCGATCATTGTCCCTCTATTGCCTTATCTCCCTTAACATCAGCAAAGGACTGAGAGAGAGAGAGAGAGAGGAGAGAGAGAGAGAGAGAGAGACAAACACACTACGTTCTTATAAGAATGTCTTTGTCCCTACACAATTACTTTCACTCGGTAGTCTCACTACGCCTGCAATGTGGCTCACGTAATCTACGATTTCCAATTAATCCCTCCCCTCTGTATTGTCAGATTATCTCTTGCATAACCCTTTCTTCTTCCTACAATCCCTATCTCTCTTTCCTTCTTCCATCTCTGTTCCACCAACCTCTTCCTTCCTAGCCAGCCGCCGCCATCCCCATCCCAAACATTTGTTCTCAATTGACTTAGATTAAAGGGCGTAAGTTTCTTTCACTTTTAGACATTTTCTCAGCTGCAATTTTCTCATCCAAAACAATTTTCCCCTCAAGAAGGACGCTACCTACCCTACCCCCCTTATAAAAAATCCCCCCCTTCCACCCTCCCATCTCCTTAACCCTGTATGACCTGTCAAGAGGAAAAAGAGGGGAAACAAGCCGTTATTATTCTCTCATCTATTCTTTTATGTGTCCCCTCTGCTAGTTACCAATCGAATTATTCTCATGTTCCACTGCATCGTACCAAATTAATGCATTTGCGAGAGCTTTATATCTTTTCTTTCTTGGTCTTCTAGTTACTGGTATAATTGACAATAATTCTTTAATATAGTATAAAGAAATAGATTTTTACATTATAAATATGGGAAGGGCAATTCGGAGGACTGTTGGTCGTAAGCCGAAAAATTCCATATAAATTGTATGTAATCTTCGATGCATTAATGCAATAATTACTAAAATGCAGCAGATTTTTGCATACACAAAAATATCCAATGAATGGCAGTTTTACCCTCCTACTCCCATAAAAAACCCAGTGACTTAAATGTAATACACACACATATATATACATATTCATATATATATATATATATATATATGTGTGTGTGTGTGTGTGTGTGTGTGTGTAATCAACATAAAAAATGTCGATGAAAAAAGGGAAAATATTACCAAAAAAATGCTTTTATCCATAGTTGCAAAGATTCTCTCCCTATTATGGAAGTGTGGTCAAGAATGCCATGTCAGCTATTTTCTTTTTTCCTTGTTTCCTCCCATCCCCCATCCAACCTCACCCCCTCCCATTAGGAGGGGGGCCTGCTCTAGCAAACAATTTTCGAATTATTCCCATAACTCAGCGTCAATCACGAGCAAATTTAGATAGCGTCGAGCGTTGATTTATGGTAAATTTGACGATTTTTCTAAGATCTATCCTTGGCCTGCGGTAGGAGCTGTTCTGGTTGCATATATATTGCTGACTAAAGATATAAGACAAGGGTTGGGTATGGGAGAAGGGAAAGGGGAGTAGGGGTAGGTGTAAGAATGAGATGGGTGGGGGGAGGGGTGAAAACAGTCTTCCCTCGACGTATGAGAGATGATGAATAGAAGTATTTTATCATTCCTATTTTTAGTTCTCTAAATTGTTTCCTAAATGTAGGAAGCAATATAGCTCCTATCATCCGCCTGACGTCCAATATAAGTGCCCACAATGAAAATTCTGCGGGTTTTTTTCGCGTATAATAATTATACAAAAAATAAATCATTTACCTTTTTTATTCCTACTTATTCAACTGACTTAAAAAAGGATTTTAAATAAGGATATTTTATTTTTATTTTTTAATTACGCAGGACGACTTATCATAGGAGATAATACTAGACGAAAGGAACTCGTAGCAAAGAAATAACTAAACACTTGATGGCATTACCTTCACGCAACGATTGATATGTACAGTTGAACACATGAATTCCTTGCACACATCGTTCTGAGGAATTGCACCCTGTCACACCCTAACAGTACGGCGAGTTCCTGTGTGTAGCTCAGCCCACAACCTCTGCCATCCCTCCCTAGCCTAGCTGTTAAGTTAATCAAATCTACAAGTCGAGTTTCTCCAATATGCAATTCAATTGGAGTTTTATATGAAATGTTAACGTGACATTTTTCGTCCTAGTCTTTTAGATTGGCTTCATAGAGCGTAGCATGTTGTATGGAAAAAGAAATGTTATCCACTTAAGATAGATTAATTAAACATAGAGGTAAAATGACAGAACATTTAAAAATCTAGAGATTCAGAGAAAACCTTAACAAAATCAAGGAAATCAAATGATATCTCACGTTGTCAAATCATGTCAACGGTGTGGTGACCTGGTGGTTGCGTCCTTGCCTGGTGATTGCCAGACGGAGGTTCGAGTCCCGCTCAAACTCGTTAGTTTCTTTGGTCAGTGCAACCTCACTATCTTTGTGAGCTAAGGAGCCTATTGGTCTATCTGCGGAAGTCATCAGCAGCCATTGCCTGGCCCCCCTTGGTCCCAGATTGGATGGAGAGGGGGCTTGGGCGCTGATCATATATAATATGGTCAGTCTCTAGGGCATTGTCCTGCTTGATAAGGCAATGCCACTGGTCTCTTGCCTCTGCCATTCATGAGCGGCCTTTAAACCTTTAAAAGTCAATTTTATCACTTGACATTCCGAACAATAAGTTTAGGACATCGCAGATTCATATATATAAACATCACGCACAAGTTTCATTAATCGTCAAGGAACCCGGAAGCGTTGTTTAAAGTGTTGAATAAAATATTCACTTCACATTCGATCATGTATTACAAGAATAGGTGCGTGGGCAGCGTGTTTAGACATACATAAAATACATGTGCGTTTCTGTGTATGTTTACATGTGTTACGTACGTACAAACGGGATAACTTATATCCTTGGCATAACTTTCATGGTTTATACATGAATTTACAATAGGTTGAATTACATTTAATTTTGACATTCTCTTTAGAAGTCTTTTGTGTTCTGTATCAAGGCAAAAGTTTTGTAAAGAAGTATGCAATCATTATTCTACTTGATATAATTTTTTACTGATTTTATAATTCAATATTATCCTTTTTCCTATATTTTTCTTTTCTGTTAGTATAAGAGAGAATGGTAATAATTATCGATATAATTACCACTACTAAATCTCTCGCTACTTGTACCGCCACTGAATACAATTCAAGAAACAGACAATTCTTAAATATAAAAGTTTTACGACATTGTTGTGGTTCTTCTCATTGTGCCATAAATCTTTTTGCGGGATTCTTCCAGACGTTTCTCTTTTTATTTAACAAGAAGCGACACGAATAGCATAGGAACATGTAAATATAACATTTATCTCTTTACGTTATGTCCGATTCGAGTTAGGTAATAAAATCCTCATCACATTCTGGAGGAAAAAAAATCAATTGGCCAGCTGCGTTGATCTAATTACTGAATTGCCATACGAACAGAAGTATACATAGCCTAGTGGTTTAAATCACGTCTGTAAGAAGTGTATGTTGTTTTTAAAACATATTACATATGACTTACCAATACTTTCGTGACTCATTTCTGCTTTTTTGCAATGTCATATTATCATAGCATTATAAAAGAAACACGGCCAGTGTAAAAAGATTAAAATAATGGGTATTTTAAATAAATTATGTTTTTTAAATCATCCAAAATTAACTACTGTATTTTCGCAAGTATGGAGAAATAAATGTAGTTGGAATTTTGATCATTTATGAACACCGAAAACAGAAATGAGTTCAGAAAAGAAAAACGACCAAAGAGTTTAGCGATAACACCAATACAGCGTCAGTACATTCGGAGTCTGTTAGGAGTTCAGAACGCGGTCTTCCAAATAACAGGTTGTGGGAGGCAGCGGCGCCTTCTACAATACAGAGGAAATTTGGTTCGTACGCGACTTGAAACTGGAAGACCAATTCGCTCTAATGGTCAGTATGGGAAAAGTAGGGAATAAAAAAAGGAGAAAGAAAATAAAGTAACAATGTTACAATTAAGAACAAAAGAATTACGAATCTTATATTAATAGTATCAGTAATAATGAAGGGGGGGTAAACAGGAGGAGGAAGAAATTTAGTAATGACATTACAAATAAAAATAAAAGACTACGAATCTTATGATATTAATGGTAATAGTAATAATGACCCGAATTCAAACTGTCCTGACAAAGATATGTTTGTCATTATTAGTATAAGCAAATTAACAAAAGTATAACTATCAGTTTTTTTTTTTTTTTTTTTTTTGGGTCAATTATCAATGCTTTTATCCAAAGATAGTCCATTAGTATATTAACCAATAACTTAGATACCATTTTGAAGATACTGCCAGTAATAACAATGGTATCAACAGTATTAGAATATTGAACGAATAAATAAAACGAAAAATGAATAAATAGATAAGAGCAAGAGACGCAAACTTCTTGCCTCCATTCATCTTTAAACCCTCGGAAAACCTTAACCCTGACAAGATCCTCTCTCTCTCTCTCTCTCTCTCCTTCTCTCTCTCTCTCGGTCCCCAACAGAACTTCCAAAATCCGATCTGAGCAACATGTTTACATATTGAATACCACTAATCTCTCTCTCTCTCTCTCTCTCTGTCTGTCCCCAACAGATCACCCACAGAAATCGAGAGACGTTGAAAACCGACAAATTCTGCCCTCGCCGTCAAGCTCTTCTGCCTCCCCCCCTCCCCCTCCCCCTTCCTATCTAACGCCGTTTCTCTTCGATCCACCTCCCTCTCCCCCCTTTACATAAATCCATTATCTAACTCCTCACAGATATACATACATACACACACACAAAGGAGGATCAACGGAAAAGGGTTTGCCGGCCCAAAGAGAGAAGAGTCCATGTATACTGCATGCATCAAAAAGGTGTATGATAAAGAACACAAGGGGAAGATCAGTTTTTGAATGGACTTGAAAAGGTCACTGGTATATTTTTGTATTGAGTCGGAATCTAACTGAAAAAACATTATCCGCTGAGGGGAAATAGAATCATAGAATGAACTACAATTCCTACACAAAACCTACAGTATTAAATAATGATAATAATAATAACAAAATAGTAATAATAATAATTATAATAATTATAAAAGAAAAATAATAATAATAATAAAAGAAAAATAATAATAATAATAATAATAAAGCTATGGTTAAAGAGGGAATAAGCTTAACTATGCTGAAAATAAGGAAAAATATGCCTTTGAAAAAACGAGGAAAATTAAATAAAAAAGGATTTAATGACAAGAAAATAAAAAAAAAACATAAACTATGTATTCCAACTTGTGATTTGAAATAAACAAATATTATGAGAATTTCAATATTTCACAATACCTGTAGATTCACTAACCATTAGTACTAAAAATGGAATGATAACCCCCCCCCCTCTCTCTCTCTCTCTCTCTCTCCTAAACTACTTCCTTATCTCTTGAAATTCAGTCGACGAGGTCAACTCGTTTTTTGTTCGTAACCAGATTAATGTTTGTTCGCAACATACTTCCATCTTAATCAAGACAGACCGAAGTCAAGTGTGGAAATTGCTTTTAATATGTTATTGTATGTTAGCAATAAAACAATCGCTTAAATAAGTGCAAATGATTTAAATGACATCAGTCGTCCAACAAAATCATGAAAATGTGATGAATCCTTTGAAAGCAAAATACATAAGCGAGCAAACATTAGCATAAAATCGTATATATACATCTGAGAGAGAGAGAGAGAGGAGAGAGAGAGGAGAGAGAGAGAGAGAGATGCCTTTACCATGATTGCTTCTTCGTTTTCAAGATAAAATAATTAACCAACCAAACAAACATTTGAAGCATAAAGATGGTTCCTCTGTTTTTTTTTTTTTTCTTTTTTGGTTCGTCAATTTGTTATTGATAAGAAATGTCAATATTTTTTTAATGACATATATATTAATATCATCATCATAAATATCAACAGGACATAATAAAAGGGCCGTTACTACGCAAGAACTATTACGAAAAAGTTCATGTAAGAAAAAATGACAATTATTACATAGTTGCATAGACCATTATCGATACAATGTAGAAATAGGCAATACAATAAACATGAATAACTCAGTATAAAAATGAATTATTATTCACAAATCATTCTTATGAAATTCAAAGTATAAATTAAACTATTAAGTAACACTTAGATAAAAAAAAAAAAGATGAATACTGGAAGGAAAACCCACAAAAAACTATTTCACTTTATATTTTACTATGCCCTTTATCCTCCCTTTCACTACTGTACAAAACAGATTCGTTCTTGATCATAACGAGAGAGAGAGAGAGAGGGAGAGGAGAGAGAGAGAGAGAGAGGTGGGTTGGTCGACGTAGCGTAGCAATCTTACCGTAATCCCGATAAAAGTAAGGGATTCTTTTGCGTATGAGAGAAGAAAAGAGAGAAAAGATAAAAAGAAATCTTCAAAGATTCGATCTGGGAAGAGGATTTCTGATTTCCATATGGGAGAAGCTCAGATATGAAAAGGGGATAAGAGAGAGAGAGAGGAGAGAGGAGAGAGGAGAGAGAGAGAGAGATTCTTTAAAACCAAAATAAATTAAAAAAGGATGGTCACAACGCATCATAGAAATATTATTATTATTAGCTAAGCTACAACCCTAGTTAGACAAGCAGGATGTTATAAGCATAGGGCTCCTGCAGGGAAAAAATAGCCCAGTAAGGAAAGGAAATAAGGAAATAAATAAAATACAAGAGGAGTAATGAACAATTAATATAAAATATTTTCAGAACAATGACAACATTGAAAGACCTTTTAAAATATAAACGATAAAAAAGAGACTTAAATCAGAATTATTACAATAAAGATATTCATGATCTGTCTTAAACACTCTCACAAACAGGACCCCCCACCAAAGAACAGGGGGAACTGAACCTATCCGGTTTCCCTCCCTCCCTCCCTCTCCCTCCTCCCTTTCCCTCCCTTTGACGGCAGGGAGCTCACTTGATCCTGCTGTATCGTTCTCATCGAGCATTATGGGCCATCAATCACGAATATTATACTTTGGACGAATAAAAATACATATCAGATTAATCATAAGGTCGGCGGTGAAGGCCTCTCTCAGGGATTATATTTTCGGGGAATCTGCTCAGGGAATAAGTCGGTGTGGGATGCGGGAATTTGGGAACTGGGGGAGGGGAGTCCTGGTAGGGGAACACAGAAGAAGTAAGTTTGAAAAAGCTATGGATTTCAATGTACTTGAATTGAAAATTATTTCCTTTTGAATTTTTCCAGATTATCTACTACCGCATATATCTATTATATATACGTTTGCACGCTATATATGTATGCATGTATGTGTATATTGTATAGTTGAACACAGTATTTTATATATATATATATATATATATATATATATATGTGTGTGTGTGTGTGTGTGTGTGTGGTGTGTGAGTGTGTAACCCCTGAAAAGTCGTGACAACATTAATTAATGAGGTCCTACGACAATATAAGTAATTCCGTGTAAACACGAATAAGTATTTACTTATTCGGTAATGATGGATAATTCAAAATAGCACAATTTCACACATGCTTGGCATTATGTAAGTATACTGCATGAAAGTAAATAAGTAAACACGCATGAATACGTTATTCAAGTTTGTATTCACAGAGTAAAGAATTACTGAAGGAAATCTTTTCATACAAATAAAACTTCATCAAATCCTTCACCTTATTTTGATAACAATAAGGAGGAAGAAGAAGAAGAAGAAGAAGAAGAAGAAGAAGAAAGAAGAAGAAGAAGAAGAAGAAGAAGAAGAAGAAGAAGAGAACCAGTTAAATGTGTTCGGCAAAACCGCATGTGACGACCCTTGCCTGACGAGATTATTTGGCTTAAGACCAGTTCATGTTTACATAGAGGACCCCATCCCAATTCGTCTAACATTTACATCGAATTAACTCATCATCGCAATCCATAAAACGGCTCGTGCTCCTCTACCCCCCTTCCACTTCCATTTCCTCTCTCTCTCTCTCTCCTCTCTCTCTCTCTCTCTCTCTCTCTCTCTCTCTCCTCTCTCTCTCTCTCTCTCTCCCGTTCCTTAAAAAGAAAGACAAAGTCATTAAGATGTCAAGTATGTTTATCAAAGGTTTCACTTCAATTTGCATTATTTTTTGTGTGAGAGAGAGAGAGAGAGAGAGAGAGAGAGAGAGAGAGAGAGAGAGAGAGAGAGAGAATTATATAAAACATGGAACTGTACTTGATTTTAATGTGTTGATAGTAAATTGTAAAAAATAAACCTAAGAAATGAGCAATCATTTTAGTGCTAACAATTAACTAAATATAAATGCTGAGTAAAAAAAAATAGAGAAAAAAGTTCGATGAGAGAGAGAGAGAGAGAGAGAGAGAGAGAGAGAGATTATAAACATTGAAAATACAATTGACAAAAACATGTATTGGACATAAAAGAATAAACTGATCATCCACAACAAATTGTGATAATAGATTCCATAAGAGCACTATCAATCAACCAATGCCAATGAGAAAATAATGAATAAAAATGGTTCGATAGAGAAAAAGAGACGAATTTCCTAATAATACGTAATCTGTCTCATAGCGGGGTCGCAAAATAAGACCCCCATAGTTGCTATCTTTCGCCCTAACCCCTTCCATTCCATGAACGGAAAAAAAAAGTTATATAAATTTCCCGGGGATGGATTACCCTCTTCTGATGAACAGTTTAAAGCAAGGATGAGAAGAAAATAAATAAGAGGAAGAAGGATGATTTCCCCACCATAATCTTGGGGGGGGGGGGGGGGGGGCCCGAGTACACTGAAGGGGAACGAGGGGATGTTGGGGGAAGCAAGAAGGGATGATCATGAAATAAGAAAGTCATAATTTGAAAAATACCATTATAAAAAAAGAAGGACAAATGACAGAGGTGGAAGAAATGAAGATAATAAATTTAATATCATTTACATAGAGGGGTTACTCATTATAAGAGAGTTACAGCGGAAAGAAGGATAATACAAATAGTTGTATCGTATGATTTTGTTTCCTGATAAATCTCCAATTTAGGGAGAAGTATGAATATCATGTGGTGGGCCAATGTAATGTTTCCAGCAAGATTGCCTTTAGTAAACTTGTAGGAGGGAGGGAGGGGAGGGAGAGAGAGAGAGAGAGAGAGAGAGAGAGAGAGAGAGAGAGAGAGAGAGAGACTTTATTTCAAACTTATAATGACTGATGGTAAGTTCGATCTTTTTTATAAATGTTCGCCAGTTTTCCTTCTTGATAAGTACAAAGATAATAATAATAATCCAATAGGTTCTTGTAACATCGTCATGCTCTTTAGTTTACCAACGTTGGTAGGCTCAAAAGCTGTTGAAAAATGGAAACATCAACTTTGTCCTACATATTTCATTACAAAAGGTATCAACTATACACTAACATAAATAATCATGCCGAAAAATTGATAACCAAATATTAATATAATTCTGGAACTTGAACCATCATAAAGCTACATACGATAAGGGAGTCGGGGGTTGCGAGGAATCTTCCCGAGCCTTTGGTGCCGAGCTTCTTAGAATTTAAGCGGTTGTGTGATCGTGGGGTAAAGGTACGCCGAAATATGTGTGGGAAGTGAATTCATCTCCAAATATCATTTATGAGATTAAATATACATCTTTCATCTTTACTATCGTCACCAAATATAAATCAACTTATACTTGCATTACACTCAAATTTGGTTATCAATGTTTAGTTGATACCTTAAACAATAAATTGTGTAGAAGAAAGTTGATGTTTTCATTTTGCAACAGCTAGTGAGCGCAGAGATGTGGAAATTATCTATAAGTTGATCTCGTGTTTCATGTCTGCATATACCACCATTGAAGAGTACGTGTCCTAATGTTCCACAGTTTTGACTATGAATTCCATCCATATTTATTAATAAAAAATAAATAACCCCATTAATCATTAAATCCCCATTCAATAAGAGGTGGTGGGTCCAGGGGAACGGGTCATGGGTTAGGAAGGGATGTGGTGATTCACAGGGGCTAAAATAATAGTGCCATTCCCTCTACAGGATGCAGCGAACAGGGCGTGGTGGTGGATTGTCGTTCCCCGTCCCTGTCAATCAGGGGGACATCTCGACCGATGCACAGTGACTGCTATTGGAAATGAAAGGGGGGGGAGGGGGGAAAGTGAGACACAAGGGAACAAGAGTATATATGGAAGAGGACCAAGATGGGAGGGGATTGGAAATGAAAACAGAGGGAGAAGTTTTTTTTTTTATGTTGAGGCGAGGGAGGTGGGGGGGAATGGAGGAGAGGAAAATGTGGTCACTGGTTGGCTTATTCATAGAAATGATTTCAAACATTCTTTCTAAGATTTACTTAACTCTATCCAACTCTAAGCGATCTTATCACACGTTCGGAAATACTGACATCTTACAGTTTCTTGCATTCAATTTGTGAATGTGTATGTCAAGTCATTATAAGAGAGAGAGAGAGAGGAGAGA
Organism: Palaemon carinicauda; assembly: GCF_036898095.1. Classification (NCBI taxonomy): domain Eukaryota; kingdom Metazoa; phylum Arthropoda; class Malacostraca; order Decapoda; family Palaemonidae; genus Palaemon; species Palaemon carinicauda. The sequence goes on from NC_090737.1 coordinate 21,404,269, forward strand.
GAGAGAGAGAGAGAGAGAGAGAGAGAGAGAGAGAGAGAGAAATCGTAGTATCCAGCAGGACCATTAACAGTTCGTAAAATAAAACATGTATAGAAAGTAATACATAAATATCCAATTCTGTTTATGTAAACAATTGCAACATCTTGCAATCTATTGGCAATCTCGTGACTTCTCTTCAAAGGAAATAAATATATGAATAAAGTGAGACGCTGCAAATTAAAAGGAAAGCAACTCATGCAAG
>NC_090737.1:21413042-21415542 GCF_036898095.1 Palaemon carinicauda
CAATCTGGCAGATCGCCAGATGGGGGCGTTTCTAATAGGCCACCACAAACTTAGAATCACTGGAATTCATGGGGGTATCTGGAGTGTGTTCTCGTGTTTGACTTTTAGAACACAAATATTTCAGGGATTTACGTCTTTCCATCCTCATTCAAAGGACTTGAGTCAATACAGATTTGAAGTTTGTCTAAAAACGTTTGATGGCCAGCTTATTGAATTGTAGTTTTCCTTTGCGGTTAAAAGATATTTTGTCTCAATAGTCTTTTTATCTTGTTGCCTTACTTCTATATTAAAGTGCTGTTTTTAAATGTCAGTTGAATTTGTCTAATCAAATTGCGACCCTGCATCTTTTTAATTCTTTTTAATACTGAATGGATTTAGTTTCTCAATATAGTTTAACTAATGTAAGAAACACATGAATATTTGTATTCTTCCCTCTCGCATACATGGCAATTATGCAGTTGAATCCTTCCTTTCTCTCATAATATCTTGGTTGGATGTATGTGTGACTCATTTTGTCCTCATACTTCATCATGTTGTAGGTTATACCTCGAGCTCGTAAATTGCACCTTCCCCTTTCCACTGCACGTAATTGATCATCATTCCGTTGCGTGTTACGTTTTAAACACTTCCCGAAATCATCATTCGCGGATTAAGGGTTATCATTACCCCGGGCTGCCATGTTTAGGTTTTAAAACTGGCGCGAAAAAAGACACCTGGTGGCGGGAAGCGGAAGTTGTGTGGTACAGCTGGGATGTTGTCAACAAGTTCTTGCTGGAAATTACGGCTGGAGCGCTCACGACATGGGGGCTATTTTCTCCGTGGCATCAAAGGGTTTTCTTGCTGGCTGGTTGTTTCAGATTTATTTTCCGGTAATGGATGGGCTGCTTTACTCTGTTATTTGGCCGCAGTTACCTCGAGATTGGCTTAACGTTTTCCTATAGTTTGCTCAAGCATAAACTAGTCTCCTTTTGGGATGAATGATCTGAAGGTCTAGTTTTAGTGACATAATGCGAGATATTCGTGCAAGATTTAGATTGTGCGCCGGACCTTTATGGCTTTGGAGTTTTTCTTCGCTAGATTCGAAGTGTTTGATAATGGGTTCAGTTTTTTTTTTTTTTTTTTTTTTTTTCTTTTTTTTTTTTTTTTTTTTTGAAGGGATACAAAGTTATTATTGAAACACACGGTTTCGATTGAATAAATAAAAAAAAATAATAATAACAAGGACTTATTTTATTCGTGTTGAAGCTTCCCTCAATTGAGCTGTTATTATTATTATTATTATTATTATTATTATTATTATTATTATTATTATTATTATTGTTGTTGTTGTTATTATTATTATCATTATTATTACAAGCTAAGTTGTAACCCTAGTTAGAAAAGCAAGATGCTATAAACTCAAGAAGTCCAACCGGAAAAAGTAGCCCGGGAAGGAAAGGAAACAAGGAAATAAATAAACTACTAAGTGTTTGATCATAATGTGAGATTCTTATGGTTTTGTTTTAAGGGAAATGACGTTATTATTAATACAAATGATTTAAGTTGAATAGAGAATGATCATAGTGAAAATGATAATAACAATGACATATTATTCGTGTTGAAGATTTACTCAACTCAAGCTATTAGCCATCGTCTTTATTTCTATTTTGATCCATTTTCTATTTGTCATATCATTACACTTTATTTATTGCATAACTTTAATAATTGCTTTTATAATCGTCTTGATAACCTGTGTAATCATCTTATTGCGGTTTAATATCACTTCAGTAAACTCTCTCTCTCTCTCTCTCTCTCTCTCTCTCTCTCTCTCTCTCTCTCTCTCTATAATGTATATATATGTACATATATATATGTACATATACACACACACACACATATATATATATATATATATATGTATATATATATATATATATATATGTGTGTGTGTGTGTGTGTGTGTTGTGTGTATGTATTTATATATGTACATTATATATATATATATATATATATATGAGTGTGTAACAACCGAAGACTGTAGCCACAGAAAAGCAGTTGATAATTTTGTATTGATTTTGTAGACGTAGTATATACAAAGTTCCTCTTGTTTAAAAGAATCATTATTATGATTCTTATTATTGTTATAACTGTTTCTTATTTATTGGTGGTCTTTTGCAGTTATTTGAAGGATAAGTTAGAAATGCAATGACATTAGTTGCATGACTAGGCGTCTGGAGTCTTCACTTTTTAGGCTACAAACAGTTACTCGTAAAGCGTATTGAGTATTGAGAATATGCATTTGGTTGGTACACGTAAATTAGCTTCATTATCATCTCGTGTAATTCGATTATATATTCACGTTAGTATTTATTTTAGATTTAATCTTCCGGTTTTTAAATTCTGTAAAACTTTAATGATTTTGAAGACGGTGTGTTTAAGGTTGGAATAAAACAGTTCCACCTCTACCATTGCAATACCTATGCAAGAACCGCCACCCTCTATGAAAATGCTCTAAGGCCCA
>NC_090737.1:21420542-21438042 GCF_036898095.1 Palaemon carinicauda
TAGTGAATAGAAATAAAAGGAAAATGAAGTTATATAAAGCTACAACTTCGCCTATCCATTTCTAGTATCAACTGAACAAAGAGGAAAATAGAAAAATAGTGAAAAGGAATAAAAGGAAAATGAAGTTATATAATGCTAAAAACTTTCCTATCCATTTCCAGTATCAACCGAACAAAGAGGAAAATGAAAAAAAAATAGAGAAATAAAAGGAAAATGATATTATATAAAGCTACAAACTATCCTCTCCATCTCTAGTATCAACTGAACAAAGAGGAAAATTAAAAAAAAAAAAAAAAAAAAAAAAAAAAAAAAAAACGGAAAATGAAGTTATCACCCTCTACGCTCTGCCGTAATGAACACACCCGAGATAAAGCGTGTCACGCGAATCATCTGGTAATAGATTCGCCAATTGATTCTCTTAACAGCCGTTCTCTCGGAGTCATGTCGAACACAGAGAAATATACATTTTGCTAAACAGCCATGAAGGTGCAAGCGTATGATAACGGATTCACACTCTCGTGTCGATTTCGTCCGTGGCATGCAATGCAGCGGATGCCCCAATGCAGGCCAGGTGATAGATAGACGGGTTCTTCGTGCTGACCACTCCGCTGTGGTCTGAATTACATTGCCTTTGCGATTCCTAATACACACGTTCTCTCTCTCTCTCTCTCTCTCTCTCTCTCTGGTTGCTAGTACATGTAGCATATGTATTGTATGCACCTTTTCTTTATTATATGTTGATGTCTTGGGTGTTGTTAAAGCAGGTCTATATATATTATATATATATAATATATATATATATATATATATATATATATATATATATATATATTATCCTTCCCTCCTACCGCTATTGACGTGAAGGGCCTCGGTTAGATATCGCATCCCTCTATATATATATATATATATATATATATATATATATATATATATATATATATATATATATATATATATATATATGTATATATATATACACATTTATATATATATATATATATATTATATATATATATATATATATATATATATATATATATATATATTAGTTTATATATATGCGTAAATGTAAGGATATTAGGCACACATAAATGTATATATGTCTGTGTGTGTGGTGTGTGCAATCAACAAGCCTTAATTACGTTTGCAATACCCTATTATCACTTACGTAGACACACCTACAGAAGATATGCACCAGCAGACAGAGAGAGAGCCTCCCATACGTATCATTACCATCATCGTATTTCCTTTCAGATCAGCCCCATCGTTCTTTCTTTCAGTTTTGGTAATTACCCAGTTCTGGTTTTATTGAGTGTCTGCGTTGACAGAAAAAGCGTCACACCGCAGGATGGAAGTGAGAGAGAGACCTCCTAGCCCCCCCCCCCCCCCCCCCAACTTTGTTAACTCCTTTTCTCACGTAATAACCCGATCATATCTTCTAATGGCTCCGGAAGTCTTGTCGTACTGGGATCGCGGGACGTTCTGCCTCGTTACGCCGGCGACCAATCAAAAGACTTTTCCTTCAATAGCGCGATGTATTTCGCGATTTTGATTGGTGGACGGATATGGGATACTACCTGGGTGGGGCTTTCCAGGAGATCTGCAGTAGTTCAGTTAGCAGCTTGTTGGTGTACGCGAAATAATAAGGGCATTTGAGATGATTATTATACTTTGATGGTGATGGAGATGGGTTTGAAGCTGTTGAGTTGATCAATTACCATTATGTGATGTTGGCAGTTCCTCTCGTCCGTGGTAACGTCACGTACGTTGATGTATAGGCAAATCCATCTTTTTTTCCTGCTTGATGGAAGGGTTATGACACGCTCGAAACGACCAAATGGTGTTTATGGTTCGTTGTTGTCTTATTCTTTTGTTGGCCTGGCGTCGGCGAAGTGAAACACTTGAACTCTCAGTTGTCATATCCTATGTTCTGTTCCTGGAATTAGTTAGTTGCGATCAGTTTGTTTGACTTAGTGATTGTGTCCATGGTTTGTCTTAGAACGGGGAAATTGAAGAATTGGGTACGAAGGATAGTAGGAGCAATGTTGATTAAGCTTCTAGTGTCTTATATTAAAATATTCTAATACGGAGTGATTTCAAGGTGAGACAAAGAACCTATTATCAGTCATTAGGATCAGTATCATTATCACTGATATCATCATAATCAACAATAACAAAGTATTGCAGTAGTTATGTCAATAGTCTCGAATTATTATGTTTTTCTGTTAGACTTCTTGCTGTCAATATTCTTGATTCGAGTGAACATTATGGGAGCAATCATAAAAAAGAAAAATAGTAGTTATATCAAAAGACGCGAAATATAATTGTTTACTAGACCTCTTGAACTGTGCCATTATTTTCCATTCCAGTTAACATTATTGGAGCAAATGTGTTATTACCGAAAAAAAAAATATAGATTTCATAGGAGCTCAGGGATTTACTCCAATGTGGTTATTTGAGAACCACATCCTGACGACAACTCGTTATTTATATCTGATCATTTTTTTTTTTCATAATTGCCTAACCACTACGTTATGATACTTTATGCGTTCTCACCGATAATCGTTTGATTTGTGACAATGTTTGATAAAGATTTTAGATCCACAATCCATTTACCTTTGTACCATCTTAAGGAATATATGCGATAGTTCCGGTTTTAACAGCACTGAGTTCAATGTATTAGCTGTTTCGGCTGTAATTTATAACTTCATAGCCACAGCCTCTGTACCATGGTTTTCCACTGTCTTAGGGTAGAATTCTTTTGTTTGAGGGTACCCTCGGGCACACTATTCTAACTTATTTCTCTTCTTCCTGTTTATTTAAAGTTTTTATAGTTTATATAGATATGTTTATTTTAATGTTACTGTTCTTCAAATATTTTATTTTTCTATGGATCGTTTCCTCTCTGGGCTACTTTCCCTGTTGGGGCCCCTGGGCTTATAGCATCCTACTTTTCCAACTTGGGTTGTAGCTTAGCTAGTATAATAATAATAATAATAATAATAATAATAATAATAATAATAATAATAATAATTGCCCGATCCTCTAATACAAGCCATTTTTAGGTTTTTTGTGTCATATGTTTTCGTTTTGTACTGCTGGCATCTATTCTTGAGTCTTTCAATGGATGGGAATAGTTTTTGATTGCACATTCTTTCTGTTCTTGTTATCTGAATAGACGATTGATAGATTGTGGAATTTTTTTTTTTTCGAAATTGTCATAGAATTTAATCTTAATTTGAAGTCATTCTCAGTGTGGTAGGTCATTCGAGAAGGTGGTGTAGAACCATGTGGGTTCCATATACGTTCCTCCTTCTGTAAGAGGATAATGCCGTCAGTACACCTCGTGCGATGAACAGTAGGCATTACTTTATTTTGAAAATTCTTTCGATCCCTGTCTGCACCTGCTTTATATCTTTATATTTCCCTTCCATTCTTGCTTCCTGCCTTTCAAATTTTTGTCCAACCTCTACTAATTTATACTAGAGAAACTTCTGGATTTTACCCTATGTTGAATGGCCTCACAGTCCCCAGCGCCTGGTTACATAATCCAAATTCACAAATCTAATCCAATCCATTCTAGATACATCGGTTATTGGTGCAGTTTTGTACGGGTTTCTTCAGTCCTGTGTAGTCAAATATGAAACAGAAATATTGAACTGGTAATTGCGAACACTCAAGTTAATAGCACCTATTCTTTTTAGCCTTAATTGGTTAAAAAAATACGTAGTTTTTTATCATATACTGTTTATCTAAAGTAGAGTAATTTATAATTTATAATCAGACTCGAAATATATAGGAAACTAGAATGTAACCTTAAACTAATCTATAAGTTCTGTATATAGAAGTGCAATCGTTTCTAGTATAGGAAATATTTATTTTAATGTTACTGTTCTTAAAATATTTCATTTTTCAGTATTTACTTTCCTCACTGGACTATTTTCCCTGTTGGAGCCCCTGGGCTTATAGCATCCTGCTTTTCCAACAAGGGTTGTAGCTTTGCAAGTAATAATAATAATTATAATTAATTAGGATACTTTCTTGTATGTAAAGGAATAGAACGTACAATTTTGTCTGAAACTTGAGGCGAGATAGTAATCAGTCTTTGATTTTACTAACAATGTTTGCTTAGTATTACAGTGAATACGTCGCACTCAAATGTTATTAGCAGTTTTCTAGTAAAATCTTTTTCAGAGGGATTTTGATAAAACTTCTGGTAGCTTAACATGACTGCTGTAGGTTTCAAAGAACTTATGTACTATATAACTTTCCATAGACATTTAAATCTGTAGATGCTATATTTTTTTATCAATGTCAGGTAGATCATTAACGCAATAATCTTTAGTTAAGGTAAAAATTAAGTAAACTTCAAACACTTAATGAATCTGACTTTCTAGCCACCATAGTAATGTATTTAACACAATGAACGTAATGAATGAATATAAAGGTTTCCTCTTTCTCTTCTGAAAACGACCCTAACATCTGTATTTTGTTAAAGATCAAATATTCAAGAATGATATGGATACGAAGATAGGGATTATCATCGTTATTATGCAGGCTGTTTTAAGAAAGCTTATGCTAATAGAGATATTTTTAAGTAGTGGGATCGTCAGAGCCTGATGCACACGTTGAACTATACCGTATTTATATAATCAATTTGGCCTTTTGAGCGAGAAGCTTTCCTCTGTTACTAGAGCTTTTCGTTGTTTAGTGTCCCTCCTCTGCAGCTCTCCTGTTTCCTCAGCGGAAATGAGCGAATAGGAAAAGGAAGAGAATTGTAAAAATAAAAGTGGAATTATTCCCTATTCCATCACTGCATCGGTTACGACTCCCTTTCCCCAATTGACAGGAAAGGATAAAGAAAGAAATCAGGTATCCGGTTCACAGAAGGTGAATCGACTCTACTCTTTTTTTTCATCATTTTTTATTTTTGACATTTTTCTTTAAATTGTTGAATCGTATTTTTTTTTCTGTGTGTTTTTTCATTCACGGAGTTTTGCCTTCATACATAGGCCGGACGGAAGCTAATCACTTCCTGCTTTTACGACGTGTTATTTTGAGTTTCTTTATTCCAAGCGCCTATCTTTTTTTCAAAAGCGTTGCAGTCCCACGGGCTGGTGTAAGCGCCACCTAAAAGTTACTTAATTTTTGTCTTTTGTAAGTGGACGATTTAATATATATATATATATATATATATATATATATATATATATATATATATATATATATATATATAAACATATATATAAATATATATATATCATATATATATATAAATATATATATATATGTATATATATATATATATATATATATATATATATATATATATATATATATATATATATATATATATATATATATATACATATATATATATAAAATCATGCCACCAGGCGTAGCCACCTTGCCTTTCATTTGAAAGGACTAGGGTTCTATACCAGTATGAGGTAGAAAATTGTTTCTATTTGAGCAGGATATTGTGTTGATTTTCATCCACACACTCAAACACTCGCGCGCGCGCGCGCACACACACACACACACACACACACACACACACACACACACACACACACACACACACACACACACATATATATATATATATATATATATATATATATATATATATATATATATATATATTTATATACACAGTAGTTATAGTTATAGTGAACGACGAAAGCGAAGATCATTACTACATATCCATTTATATAGGCCACATTTTTTTTATTACCACGAACTTCTGACCTGTCTTTAATATCGCTTCGGAGGGTCGCAGTTATGTTGAGCAATTCAGTCTTCCACTTCTTTATGGCTTCTATCGTTCCACGGGATCCATAATCTATTCACCAGTCTATCCACCCATTATTAGCAATTGGGGTCAGAAATAAGGAGGCCAGCAGGACTAAACATTTAAAACCTCATTGGTCGAGTCCTTCATCACCACGATATTATTATCCCGGCGATCAATGGTGCAATTACCGTGAGGTCATTAAGAGAATTATATCATTTGGTGTATTATCACCTTTGCATCAGTCTACCTTTCATCTTCCCTTCTGTTCGGTGGTCTGTCCTGGTTTTTTTTCTTATCGTTGCTGTTTTATTTCCCATAGGAAGGAAGCATTGATCGTTTGATAATCGAGGAGATTGTAATTATATATATATATATATATATATATATATATATATATATATATATATATATATATATATATAGATAGATAGATAGATAGATAGATAGATAGATAGATAGATATACATAATGTAAATACATATATATAAATATACAGTATGTATATATATAAATGTATATATATATATATATATATATATATATATATATATATATATATATGTATGTATATATATATATATGTATATATATATATATATATATATATATGTATATATATATATATGTATATATATATATATATATATATATATATATATATATATATATATATATATATATATATATATATATTTATTTAAATGCACACACACACATATATGCTTATGCAGATGATGCTACTCTCTGTGCATCAATTCCATCTTCTGAATGTAGGTCTGAGGTGGCTTAAGGGATCTAGCTAAAATTAGTGCATGTTGCAAAATATGGGGCGTGAAGTAGGTCAAGGACAGTTGCTCCTCAACATTCGGATCTCATCATTCATAATGTTTTTTAACTGTATGACTTTTAACATTTTGGTTGTGATTCTCGACAGCAAATTTACTTTTGAGAAACACTTGGTTTATCGAGAAAGGCTTTTAAGATTTTCGGTGAGCAATCTATTCTGAAGAAGTGTTTTAATTCTTTCATTCTATCTTGTTTCGAGTATTGTTCTCCTATCTGGTCTTCAGCTGCCGATTCTCATCTTAATTTGTTGGTCAGGAACTTACGGTCTATCAAATTCCTTATTCCTGATCTAGATATTAATCTCTGGCACAGTCATTCACTTAGTTCATTTTGCATGTTGCATAAGATTATTTTATAATTTTGACCATCTTTTACATTCAGATCTTCCCGGACAGTACCATCTTGTTTGTAATACTATGTATACAGTTATTTCTGTCAAGCCTTCTCCCCCACGAGGCTCAGTACTACACTGTGTTCTAGAAGTTTTATTCCAGCTGTGACCAAGTTGTGGCATTATCTTCCTAATCGGGTTGTTGAATCTAGAACTTCAAAAGTTCAAACTTGCAGCTAATGTTTTCATGTTGAACAGGCTGACATAAGTCTTTTTATAGTTTACATATAAAAGATCTGTTTTAATGTCGTTACTACTACTGAAATTTTTTATTCAAATTATAGTTTTTATTTCCTTATTTCCTTTCCTTACTGGTTTATTTGTCCCTGTTGGGACCTTTGGGCTTATAGCATCTTGCTTTTCCAACTAGCCTTGTAGCTTAGGTAGTTATATATATATATATATATATATATATATATATATATATATATATATATATATATATATATATATATATATATATACTCATAATCATCAGTTGTTACTAGTGCACTGCAGTATAAAGCCCACAGTCATGACCTTCAACTCGCTTCTGTTTATGGTCTTTCTGTGCTAGTCCACACCACAAATTTTCTTAGTTTGTTAATCCATTGTCTTCCCTTTCTTCCCCTACTTCTTTTTTTAATATCTAGGGACCCATGTTGTTATTTGTGATGTCCATCTATTGTTACTCATTTCACATTATATATCCTGCCCATGGTCCATATCTCTTTCTTACAAGTTGTTAGAATATCCTCTACTTTAGTTTCTTCTCGTATTCATGTTGCTCTTTTTCTCTCTCTTAGTGTTATTCCCATCATTATTCATTCCATAGCTATTTGTGTTGTAACTAGCTCATGACTTAATGCTTTACTAAGGCCCGAAGTTTCTGATGCATATATTAATACTAGTAGGACCATCTGATTAAATGCTCTTATTTTATAGAGAAAAATCTCACTTTTCACCAAAAGCTCTCCGTCCTATGCTTATTTTAATTTCGGCCTCATGACGTGGGGAAACACTGTCTCTCCTAGGTACGTATACTCGTTAAAATTCTTTAGAGGTTAGCCCATAATTCATATTTGTTACCACTGCGTTTTCATTTAACATCATCTTAGTTTTATTCATATTAATTTTCGTCCTACATTTCTGCTTTCTGAATATGCTAAGTTGTTGAATGTCAACTTCTAAAGCTTGCCTGCTCGCTTGATTGATTAAAGTGTAGGAGACCTTATATTCTGGCTGTGATTTTTGTAAATATTTTATATATTATGGAGAGTAAACTTATTGGGTGGTAATTTTTCAGGTCTTGGTGTCTCGTTTTTTTTTTTTTTTTTTTTTTTTTTTGTGAATTATTATAATGATAGTCTTTCCAAGCTGTATTTATAGAGTTTTCATGCAGACATTTTATGTAAGGGTCAGCGAGATTTACTATCCTGAAATTTCCTCTTTATTATTAAATAAATTGTTAGGCCATCTTCTCTTCTGCTTTGCCTAATAACCTGCATATATATATATATATATATATATATATATATATATATATATATATATATATATATATATATATATATGTATATATACATACATATATATGTGTATATATATATATATATATATATATATATATATATATATATATATATATATATATATGTATGTATATATACATACATATATATGTATATATATGTATATATATATATATATATATTATACATATATACTATATGTCCGTGTATGTATATATATTTACTGTTCAATACACGTTTTCTAGTTTTATTGCGATAAGTATGAAGAGAGAGAGAGAGAGAGAGAGAGAGAGAGAGAGAGAGAGAGAGAGAGAGAGAGAGAGAGAGAGAGAGAGAGAGAGAGAGTAATGGGCAGGTGTTTTTCTCTTGTCTAATCAAAATGACATTTCCTATCAAAATAATCGCAGTGTTACTGGGTACCCTAAGGCACAATAGTGTGGTGATGTTTGAATGTGCAAAACGATCCAGACTGTTTTATATTGATTTTTTTGTAGGATGTTTATTTTAATTATATATATTTTTTTATTTCTTACATTTATGTTATATTTTATTCACGAAACTTTAGTAAGATATGTAATACTTACTTTTAGTAGCGATTGTTTATTTTTTTTTCTATGTATTTCTGTGGGTGGATGATATATTGGAAAACGCAATGTTCTTAGAATTTGTGGTCAAGTGTGTTAATATGATATCCACTTCATTACTAGTTAATTCATCTTTCATTATGCACGCTCTCTTGTACATAAGGACATTCTTCAAGGTCTTCTTTGGATCGTCTCTAACAGAAATGGCATCTCTTTTAAAAGTAATTGGTAGGTAGTAGGTTGGCCTGGGCACCAGCCGCCCGTTGAGATACTACCGCTAGAGAGTTATAGGGTCCTTTGATTGGCCAGACAGTACTACAGTGAATCCTTCTCTCTGGTTACGGTTCTTTCCCTCTGCCTACACATACACCGAATAGTTTGGCCCATTCTTTACATATTCTCCTCTGTCCTCATACAACTGACAACACTGTGATTATCAAACAATTGCTCTGTAATTGTTCAGTGGCTACTTTTCTCTTGGTAAGGGTAGAAGAGAGACTTTAGCTTTGGTAAACAGCTCTTCTATGAGAAGGACACTCCAAAATAAAACTATTGTTCTCTAGTCTTGGGTAGTGTCATAGCCTTTGTACCATGGTCTTCCACTGTCTTGGGTTACAGTTCTTTTGCTTGAGGGTACACTCAGGCCCACTATTCTAATTTCTCTTTCTCGTGTTTTGTTAAAGTATTTATAGTTTATTTAAGAAAATTTTATTTTGATGTTACTGCTATTGAAATATTTTATTTTCCCTTGTTTCCTTTCCTCACTGGACTATTTTCCCTGTTGGAGCCCCTGTGCTTATAGCATCCTGCTTTTCCAACTAAGGTTATAGCTTAGCAATTAATAATAATAAAAGTTACTTTCTCTTTCAATTTCGCAAATTTTTGGGGCCGCATCGTTCATTTTAGAGAAGATTATATTATTTACTGACTGCAATCCAAATAACTGGATTGGGGAGAAATGGAATATGGGAGAGTGGCATAGGATTCGTGTTGGCAACAATGGTTCGGTGGCAGGCCGATTACGACAATTACCTTCAGAATTTACTTCATGACGAATGATTTCTTCGTTTCTCTGTAATCATAAATTACGCATTGTGCGAACGACTTTTTGTGTGTGACAAAGAAGACGTGACAGAGTGACGGCTGCCTAAAATACCCTCATTTTTGTTGTTGTTTGGTTGGGGGTTAGGAGGAAATGGGGTCCCCTGTTGAAGGTTTTTGTGTACCCGAGCGATTTCGTGTTGGCAATACTGTCGACGGGGAAATTGGTGTACCTGGGCGTGTTTGGTTGATTGATGGGCTTGCCTTTTTTACCGTGAGAGAGAGAGAGAGAGAGAGAGAGAGAGAGAGAGAGAGAGAGAGAGAGAGAGAGATATTCGTTTAAAATTAAACATTTGTATTGTATCGTAGCTTAAAAGTTTAATTTTCATATGGCAAATGCAATGTCATCAACTCATGGTAAGTTGTGTGTGCGCATGTATATATATATATATATATATATATATATATATATATATATATATATATATATATATATATATATATATATATATATATATAGTGTATGTGCATATATAATTTTATGTATGTACACATAATTGTATGTATATGTGTGTATATGTGTATGTATGTATATTATATATATACATATATATATATATATATATATATATATATATATATATATATATATATATATATATATATATGCCATGCATATGCTTGAAGGTTCATATGTTGAACTATAGATGTGAAAAATGTGCAAAAAAAAAAAAAAATCCACATTATCTTCATATACTTACACAGGTTGCTCACAGGCACCGAACCTGATTACACGGGTATCATGCTATTCATCTTTGATTATGCACGCTCTCTTGTACATATGGACATTCTTCAAGGTCTTCCTTGGCTCGTCTCTTACAGAAATAGCATCACATTTAATAGTAATTGGTTTCACAATGCTTAGATTGAAAAGCTCAGGAGAGGCCTGCTTCTTGGAAACCAAATTTCTGATCGTTTTAGAATATCGCACAGAGCCTGGTTATTACCGTGTGTGTGTGTATATATATATATATATATATATATATATATATATATATATATATATATATATATATATATATATATATATATATATATATATATATATATATTATATGCGTGTGTGTGTGTACAGTATATATAAGATTTTACCACTAGTGTTATTAGTTCCAGAAGCTGTCTTGAATACGCTGGTCTGATGTTGTGCTCATTATCTCTACTAAACACGAGAATGAAAATCAATAGAAACTGTTATAAGGTAACTTAATGAAAAAAACTTAACTCTTTACAGATCGAGAAATATATAACAGATTTAAGTAGTCTGATAAAACTGCTGAACAGCAGAACAAAGTTCAATATCAGGTCGATTGAAGGAAGGATAGTAACGGTGGTTTTGGAAGTGACTCAAAGATGGAGTTCGAGAAAAATGATAAGGAACGGACAACTTCTTGGAAACCGCTGCTTTAGATAAAATGGAACCTTTGTAGATGAACAATACGAAAGAAAACCATACTTGGCCACTACTGCTAAACGCAGTTGAGGTTTCTTAAATATTATTACGCTGGGGGTGGCAATAGCTAATGAACTTTGTTCGCGTGTTAAGTGTAGTAGAACAGTATTGTTAGATATTTTTCATTGTTTATTACTTCTCTCATAGTTTATTTATTTTCTAATTTCCTTTCCTCACTGAGCCATTTTTTCCTGTTGGAGCCCTTGGGCATATAACATCCTGCTTTTCCAACTAGGGTTGCTGCTTAGTTAATAATAATAATAATAATAATAATAATAATAATAGGGGTAGATGAATTATGTTTAGGCACAGAACAGGGTTATACACAGTAGTTTCAAGACTATTTCCTTCAGTTCAAACACTATCTGTTCATTTGACATGATTTGTAGTTTTTATTGAGATCAATTTCTTCATTGTAATTTCTCTATGCTTTGATGTAGAATTTGATCCTTCTCACCTTCTCCATCGATTTCTATTGTTTGACTTCTTTTTCTCTTTCCTCACATCTTGCATCACTACCAGGTGTGTTTTGAAACGCAAGGTGAATGTAGAAGTTTACCATAGCATGCTCTTTTTATTTGAAACTGAAGGTGATTATGAAAGATTCAACTGTTATGTTTTAATGCAATTTGAAAGTTATTCATGTTCTATATTTTGAATAGCATGAAACTTAGTTGATTTGGTTCAGTGTCGAGTGCGATTGATGTAGTATGGGTGAATTAACTGATAAAGTACTCGTTATAAGGGCTAAGCTGCCGTTATGAAATAGTGAGAACTATCAACATTCTCTCTCTCTCTCTCTCTCTCTCTCTCTCTCTCTCTCTCTCTCTCTCTCTCTCTCTCTCTCTGGTATTATGGGTGGTTCAAAGGTGAAGAAATAGGAAGTCTCTCTCTCTCTCTCTCTCTCTCTCTCTCTCTCTCTCTCTCACAAGTATTATGGGTGATTCAAAGACGAAGGAATACTGAAGGCAAGTAAATTCGAAAGTTGACACTTACTTCAGAGTCGCGTTTTTCAATAGATGTATTTAAGATAAACGTGTTTTCATAAAACTCAAAGTAAGCATGGCAGCCGAAGTCCTCGCGATTTCCATTTCTCCATGTAATCGTGCCCCATTCCATTACGTTGTCATGCCACTGTCCGTCATGTTACAGTCACGTCCCATTCTTTGTCTATTCCAGCGTTTGTGGCATTGGCTGGAGTGGCGTTTATTGTTCATGTAACAAGCCACTGGATCTGAGTAATTGAACAGGGTGTCCCGTTGGGTTTGCACCAGTTGCTAAGGAAACCAGTGTAAATTCAAATGCTATTCCAATCATCATAGAGAGAGAGAGAGAGAGAGAGAGAGAGAGAGAGAGAGAGAGAGAGAGAGAGAGAGAGAGCGCAATGTCAACTTGATCAAATTACTATTACAAAATTAGTAATATATATATATAAATAAATATATATATATATATATATATATATATATATATATATATATATATATATATAGATATAGATATAGATATATATATATATATATATATATATATATATATATATATATATATATATATATATATATATATTTAACTATAAATATTTTACAATTTTTTACAAAATTGTAAAAGGCTAATATATATATATATATATATATATATATATATATATATATATATATATATATATATATATATATATATATATATATATATATATACTGTATATATATACATATATATATATATACATATATATATAATGTTTGTATGTTTGTGTGCACACAGAATATAAATTCATGACCATCTTTCAAATCATTCCCCTTATATATCTTAATTCAGCATTTATGAATTCCTTTAATAAGGTTTTTTAAAGCCCCAACTTCCCTCATAATCGATAAATACGAAGATTTCAAACATTCTGAAACTCGTGTAATAATTTTTGTGCATAGCAACAGTACTGTAGTCATTGCTCAAGAACATACAGTATGCGTAGTAAGGCGTTCCCTTTGGGATACACTTGCCTGAATACCTGGTTGGGCTAACGAGAACAAATGGCTGTTAACAAACCAGCCGTTCGATGTCATTCATCAATATTACGAACCTTTACTCTAAAGACACTCATCTGTCATCATGAATCATTTGAGTTACAGCTCAATTCGTCTTCAAATTACTGATTTACAGAAACTGTAAAGTAACAATGAGTGAGAGAGAGAGAGAGAGAGAGAGAGAGAGAGAGAGAGAGAGAGAGAGAGAGAGAGAGAGAGAGAGAGAGAGAGAATTATGTTTCATTAGCATGGCTGTCATACTATTTATCATGGTAATTTTATTAACATTTTGTTAAAGTAATTATTATCCTGATCCCCCCTTGCACAATGAATCTTAAAACTAAGATATGTGTTTAAAGAATATTTGTGTTTTACAATGCATATTATTTCTATTTCGTATGAAGTGCAAATGTATTCTGGTTGCCGCCATAAAAAATACCCTTGGTTGTAATATACTTTTCGTATTCCCACTCAGTATGTATTTCCCTGTAATTTACGTTCTTGTCTTCGGACATATTGCTGTGATACCCATAAATTGAAAATTGGGTAACATAAACACAACTTTACCCAGGTATTGGGAAATACTAAGTACTATAAAATTATTTAAACTTATACCTTCTCTTAAGTTAAATGGTTATTTTTTTTTCTCAAATATTTAAATCTTTGACTGGTCTGGTTTGTCCCATACGAAAATGTTAAAGGTGGTGATATTTCTTCGGTAACAAGAATGTGTAATCAGCTGCCCAAGAAGAAATGATTGTTTGTCTGAATAATTACTTTCTTTCTGATTACAAATAGTTCTCTGTTTAGCCAATTATACTTTATATGTAGTCGATACTATACTTATAATTGCAAGCCATGTTAGGCTAGTTTTCTTTTGTTAATGTGTGGACTTAGAGTTATCATTATTTATTATTAGACAAATCCCAGATCATTCAGATCTCCATTTCTGGAGTAATATTAATAAGAGCTCTAATACTAAGTCAGCCAAAAAATTATTACGATTCATACTTTGTAATTATCAGAAATTCAAACCATAATTGACCATTTTTTAATGAATAATTCATTAGTAAATGCCGCTTACCTATTATTCATACCAGTGTTTTGTAATAGTGTCGATAATGCATTTCGTAAATATTTTTGAGCGTAAGAATCTAACATTGTGAAAAGGTAAAACATAGTTATTAGAAATTCATACCATAATTGAAGATTTTTTTACCTAATAATAATTCATTAGTAAATGCTGATTATTGTTAATTCTAGTTTGTCAATACAGTAGATAATGTATTTCATGAATAATTCAATCGTTCATGCTTAATTATTGTTAATTCTAGTGTTTGCCAATACAGTAGATAATGTATTTCATACATGATAGTTCGCGTAAGAATCTAACACTGTGAAAAGGCGAATTAGGACTTTATGTATGAGACTCCTCGCAATTGTGTATCATAATTCGAACCCTTTCTTTCCACCCTTCCTTTTTAAGAGCCAAGTCATTTATCTTGTATTTCTTAGGTATTCCTTGCATCGTTTATTGTGCAGACGACAGCCTCACACCGGAGGCTTCCTACCGGTCGATTAGCAAAATTCTCACTTTCGTGGTTTCAATTTTGATATATATTTTTCCGCGTTATCTGAAGGAGTATGAAAAGCGAGATTTGCCCAAGGCTTCGAACATGGATGCCTTGTTAAGACTATAAAATATTACCCCAGTCACCATAATTCAGTAGTTCGGCGGTTAAAGACGAGATGGAGCCGATACTCTTTGGGGCGGGAATCCTCCGGGAAGAGAAGGGGAAGTTCGCCCTTGCGGCTTCGCTGTGGGATAACATTACGTGGCGTCCGCCATCTGTTTTGCTGTTAGGCTAAAAGAGACCGAACCTAGTATTAAACGACCCAACGCTCTAATTAGAGTCTCCCCCCTTGTTGATCTAACCACAGCCGTCAACCGCGTCTATAATATAGTACTTTTTCACTCTTGATATATTGGATTAATAGTCCCTAATGACGGTGGGAGGGCATTTTGTTTGTTTTGACTATTTATGAAACAGATTGGTTATCGGAACAATCAAAGAAAACGCACTGAGGTGAAGGAGGTGGGTGGGTGGGGTGGGCAGGCTTGGGGGCGGCGGTGAGGGGGGGGGGGGGGTTTAGGGGTGTAACGTAGGAGAGATGGCGTTAACACAGAAGATGGGATGATGCTGGCCCCGGGTTTCAGGAACCCCTTCTTCATCATCTGGTGATGATCATGATGATGATGGTGATGATACCTCATCCTCCGAGATCTAATTTTGATAACGACCAATGCATGAAAGTTACAGCCGTGATTAAGGAATTATATATTGTGTTTGTACTCGGATTATTTTGATAATCACAAGCTTTTGGACGCATTAACGCCATTAATGTTCTTAAAGAAGTTTTGGGAGGAAAAATTCCTTTCGAAGTCCCCCGGGTGATTACACCACGGTTCATATATCGTATCAAATATTAGTTGCTAATTGATGTTTCGCCTTATTAGAAGGTAATATCGGTTATGTACGACGCCGCTTTGCGGCGATACCCTGAATTAGCCGACGCTCAAAACACGTTCTAGACGGGGCATGGACAGGTAAGCCCCTACTTATCCTGCAATAAAAAAGCTTGTGATATCATTACATTATTTACCCGACTTATGTTCATGAGTTTGATTAGAGAGGTTTTTCTTCATTGCATTTTTTTTTCATTTTTTATTGCATTTTTTCATTTTTTTCTTATTACATTCTTTCCTTTTTTTTCTTATTGCATTTTTGTCCTGCGCAGTCTTGTCTTATTAGATTAATCGTTGCTCTTTTTCAAGTTTTTTTATCTTTAATTATAAAATACACATTTACAATTACAATTTATTTTCCTTCCCCATTTTATCTTCGATATTTGCTTTGTTTGGCGAGTAACATGCCACTAGCGTAAGTGATTGAATTATGATGCTTCTATAAATATATTTTGTATGTTTATATTGAGTGTCAGAGTCGCAAGAGAAATCAAAATTTCTCAGATCACCTCGACTTGGCTGGTATTTTTCGTTTAAGACTAAGTCTCTCTCTATCTCTCTCTCTCTCTCTCTCTCTCTCTCTCTCTCTCTCTCTCTCTCTCTCTCTCTCTCTCTCTCTTTCTCAACCCTTTTTGTGGACCTCGAACGGGGCCATAAAATCATCCTGAAATATTTGGTTCCTTGTTATTGGAAACATTCTTTCGCTTTTGGGATTAATTCTAAACCTTATCATTTAGCATTTTCCATGGTACACATATGAGTGTCTTTGCTCGAAAAAAAATATGCATTTATATACCATCAAATATGACTTAACCTGGTTTTATTTCTCATGAACTGACAAATTGATTGTAGTTTAAAGGCTACTCATGAATAAGGCAAGAGACAGTGACATTGCCCTAGCAGCAAGGACAAGCTAGAACCAAGGAAGACCAGGCAATGGCTGCTGATGATTGAGAGATAGACCTATAGGCTACCCCAAACCCCACCATCCTTAGTTCACACGGATGCTGAGATTGCAGAGACCAAAAGAACTACGAGTTTGAGCGGGACTCGAACACCAGTCTGGCGTTCACCAGTAAGGGACGTTACCACATCGGCCATCACTTACTTTACTTTAATGGCTACTTTTCTTGTCGTATACTGTAGGGGAACCCTACTCTCTACTCTCTGTCATGGAACCAACAAAATAGACTAATAATAACATCCATTTCGTACCTCCACTGTTTGAAGTAAATATGTTAAAGCACAGAAGCAATACTGTTAAAG
>NC_090737.1:21460542-21465542 GCF_036898095.1 Palaemon carinicauda
TAGCTTTATTCTCTGTCTGTGTGTGTGTGAGAATTCGAAGTGTCTTTTAGGGGTTCTGGGAATGGGACGAAAAGCTATTTCTATTCGGGGCTTATTTTTTGAGAAATAAATTACAAAGTGGCCTAGTTTTTTTATTGTGAACAGATTGACGTAAGTCTGTTTTATACTTTTTATATGAATTAACTTTTGATGTTGTTACTCCTTTTTTTTAGATATTTTATTTTAATTGTTCATTACTTCTCGTATTGTTTTTATTTCCTTATTCCTTTCCTCACTGGGCTATTTTACCCTGTTGGAGGCCTTGGGTTTACAACATCTTGCTTTTCGAACTAGGGTTGTAGCTTAGTAATAATAATAATAATAATAATAATAATAATAATAATAATAATATGAAAAAAATGTCGTGGACTGCCTTAACCAGGTAATCTGAGGTAATTGCTAAATGTCTTCTTGGACCTTTCAAGTGGCTCTAAACCTGCAATTCCGGTCAACAGATTTCCGAATGACCTATACTAGATCTTCCAAGGGTCTCTGAATTGCATCTGGCACTGAAATTACGACTGGATTTAGTATTCGTTAAAGCCTCTTCACTGTTGCAAGACATCTTGAACTCTGTAATGTCACTGTTCCCCTTGGTATTTGTACCCTGATAATCGTTCCAGAGGAGGAAAAGAGGGAGCTGATCAGTAACCCATTCATGATTCCAGTAACTGGTAGAGTAAGGTGATATTGACTCTCTCTCTCTCTCTCTCTCTCTCTCTCTCTCTCTCTCTCTCTCTCTCTCTCTCTCTCTCTCTCTCAGTGATATATTCTGATATAAAAAGAATGAAAGGGAGGAGGATAGGTTACGATTAGGGAAGGGAAGAGAGATAAGGAGGATAAAATAAGGTATTGTTGAGGCTGTAAAGTCCCGAAATTGGTGGGGGTGGGGGGACGGTGATTGGTTGGAGGAAGGTGGGCCCTGTGGGAAGGAAGGGGGTGGGAAACAAGGGAGTGGGGCTGTGGTCTTAAGAGACTTGACAAGATTATAAAGCCATCATAAAAGAGATAATTCTGACGTAGATGGGCACTGAGGTCGAGGATGGAGATGGGGAGATGGTGATAAGACAAGTTCATGTCGTGAGAAGGTTGTGATAGGAGGAGGAGGAGGAGGAGTGGATTTTCCTCACAGGGAGGGAAGGGGGAAAGGGAGATGGAAGGGAGACCAGATGGACGATGATGGGTCAAAATGTACAAAGAGCCTCTACCAGAATTCAAAAGTTTGTAAAACATACCAGTGAAAGAGCCCCCAACCTCTCTCTCTCTCTCTCTCTCTCTCTCTCTCTCTCTCTCTCTCTCTCTCTCTCTCTCTCTCTCTCTCTCTCTGGAATGTGTGTGATTAGATAACGTTTAAAAATTGTTCTTGGGCATAATTGTTCGTCGAGATTGCGATAGGTTTATAATGTTATCGCCATTTTCAGATAAAAAGGAAATGGATTCACGATGACTTTACGCTTTTTGAATTTACTGTTGAATTTACTCGAAACTTTAGGAATATTTAAAAAACTGATCTTTTGATACAGTCTAATTTATTTTATATCTGTATTATTATTATTATTATTATTATTATTATTATTATTATTATTATTATTATTATTATTATTATTATTATTATTATATGCATGTATGTTGTAATTTATAGATTATATTTACACTAATATATATATATATATATATATATATATATATATATATATATATATATATATATATATATACATTTATTTATATATATATATATATATATATATATATATATATATATATATATATATATATATATATATATATATTTATGTATATATATCGTATATATCATATATATATATATATATATATATATGTTTATATTATATATATTATATATATATATATTTGTATTATATATTATATATTATATATATATATATATATATATATATATATATATATGTATTATATATATATATATATATATATATATATATATTATATTATATTATATTATATTATATATCATATGTGTTATATATGCATATATATATATATATATATATATATATATATATATATACATATATATATACATATATATGTATATATATATATATATATATATATATATATATATATATATATTATATTATATATATCATATGTGTTATATATGCATATATATATATATATATATATATATATATATATATATATATATATATGATTATATATATATACATAAACATTTATATATTGTATATTTTAAGATTCCATTTCTAAGAGAACTAATTAGTAACAAACGAAGCCCCGTTTTTATTCTATACTTAACGAAACCACAATTTAGACCAATTCTCCTAGCATATGCGAATAGAATGTGAATTAACAACAAACTCTCTTAGGTTTGGCGATACTTGAGGCATGAACAGAGCCTAAAAGTTTTTTTTTTTTTTTATGTGACCTTTCTGTGTTGCCAGTATAACCTTAAGACACAAAAGCGCTTTGTATTTCATACACTCGGAGGCTTTTGCTCAGGTGACCCTATTCTCTTTTCTCTATACAAGGGATCATGTTACCTCATGATGTATTCGGCACTCAGTGGCCGTAGTAAGAAGAGAAAGTGAACGATTGGAAACTGTTATTAGTAAAATTTGTGTTTCTTTCTCACTGTTTTTTCTACGGCATGTTTTTTGTTTATTTATATTTTTTTCCTTTTGTCAGAAGAATATTGGGAAGTAAATGGCAGGACAGTATTAGAAATGAAACTATCAGATTACTCGAGAGCCATATGTAAATGAGATCATGATGAGGGGTAGATGGAGATGGTTTGTGCATGCTTTTCGCACTTCCAAAGAGATTAGGTTGCCAAACGTTTACCTTGGCTATACAAGGCACTAGAAGAGTTGGAAGACCCAGGTCTACATGGCTGATGACAATGAAGCGTGAAGTAGGAGATGATGAATGGAGAAGTATTGATTTAAAAGATAGGGACGACTTGTGAAATCTAAGAGGCCCTTAATTCTGCGTCAAAATGCGTAGGAGGAGACAATGACAGTGTTTATTTATACATTCATAAATATTTATCTGTACATGTATGTATGTATGTATGTATGTATGTATGTATGTATTATGTACGTATATAGAAAGTGTGCAGCTTTGCTTACACCTTTTTTTATAAACTTTATAAATTTTTTTATGACTTTTCATAAATATTTTCATGATCACACCACAAATGATTATCCATCTCTATTTTTTACTCTGCTGACATATTCAAATTATATGTGTTTTATATAACATCTTTGTTAGAGATAATTAAAAAAAAAGGTTTTGTTTTTAGAGTAATCAATTTTTTTTGTTTCGTTTTTTCCATCATTTGGTTAAAAATCTGGAAAGAAAAATGAAAACAAATTCTTGTACTTTTGGAATTATGTTTCAGTAATAATTTGTTTGCACTTTCGGGAAATAATCTTGTACCAATGGCCTTGATTGTATTATTATTATTATTATTATTATTATTATTATTATTATTATTATTATTATTATTATTACTTGCTAAGCTTGTATTATTATTATTATTATTATTATTATTATTATTATTATTATTATTATTATTATTATTATTATTACTTGCTAAGCTTGTATTATTATTATTATTATTATTATTATTATTATTATTATTATTATTATTATTACTTGCTAATCTATAACTATAGTTGGTAAAGCAGGATGCTACAAGCCCAGGGGGCCCCAATAGGGAGAATAGCCCAGTGAGGAAAGGAAACAAGGAAAAATAAAATTTTTAAGAACAGTAACAACATTGAAATAAATATTTCCTAAATAATTTATAAAAACTTTAACTAAAGAAGAGGAAGAGAAATGAAATAGAATAGTGTGCCCGAGTTTACCCTCAAGCAAGAGAATTCGGCATTTATCAAGTGTGGTCGGTATTTAGTTGGGGAGTTGGTTGTTAAAATAGTATTTACTCTATCAATTTGAATGAAAAAGGGCCTCATCCCGTAGCTACTCTCTCTCCAAGTGAAGAAAAGGAGTGACGTGTTTAAACAAATGTTTCAATTGAATAGGAAATACTGATTCTAAATTTATAAAGAACCAGTGTCTGGGTGGAAAGGCCCCGTAGTCTAAAAGAGAAGGAAAACTATATGTTAATATCTTGATTACTTTTGGCGTTTGTTTAGTTGTATCGTAGTCAGACAATCAATAATTTCAGAAATATCATCATTTGAATATACATTGAGTCTTAATTAGTTTACGTAACATGAATTAAGTGTCTTTATTATGTATAGTGCTTTTATTAGAGCTGGAAAATTTTCGGATACTTGCTATCGAAAACTTCATTTTAAAATTGTTTTATTTTAAATTATTCCAATAATAGTTTTCTATGATTTATTTTTTATTTCAACAATAAGTTATAGAAAGCAAACCAGAACGGAAAAGAAGCTAAAATCCTAACTACTAAATATCTTTGACTTTATCCCCCCCCCCCCTCTCTCTCTCTCTCTCTCTCTCTCTCTCTCTCTCTCTCTCTCTCTCTCTCTCTCTCTCTCTCTCTCTCTCTAATAGATGTAGAATCACATTAAATCTCATTGTTCGCGTTTAAGAGGCATTTTGTTCCCAATTAGCTCTTATTAGGGTACCGTCGACGGTAATCTTTACCATATATTCACAAATAAGGCAGACAGCCTTCCGCTTATCTTTCTTGTGAGGTTGAAAATTAATTCGTTCCTCAGTTCCTTTTCGAGAGATGACCCTCTTCTCTCTGCGATTAATCGAAGTTTATCTACCCTTTTACCCAAAGGAAATTTCTTCGTTGTAGTTCTGGCCGTCTTCATCCCCCGCCCGTTCGCCTCCTCCCCCTCCTCCTCCCCCTCCTTCGTGAGTTTGTTCTTCATAGATCACAAGTATCTATGTTTCCTGACCTTTGCTACTGGGTGTTCCTTGAAGATAACAGGTATATCAGAGCCGAAGGA
>NC_090737.1:21470542-21473042 GCF_036898095.1 Palaemon carinicauda
GGGTTGGATCTAGTGCTCACTTAATTACTTCATTAGGTTAGACCAGCTATAGACCACGACCACAAAAATTGCCAGGTCGAGATGGTGGAGCTTGTTGGGGGAGGAAGAGAGTCGGGGTGGGGGAGTGTCGGTTAGTAGGGGTTAGTTGATAGATTTTTTTCCCTTTGGCCTTTAGATGGAACTCGCCTTGCTTTAGAAACTCGCCTTTACCTGCATCTCATTAGCCATCTTAATAAAGCGAACATTGGGACCTTTACGGTTCTGCAAGTGGGGACTATTTTTCTAGATAAGACAGTAAAAGAACACAATAGGGAACTTTTATAAGACCCCAATAGCTGGCTGGGTTTAGGTTGCAGGGAAGAAGGCTTCCAATGACTGCCATAAACTCTTTTGTTCTCACCAGGTTAATTAGAAGGAGCTATCGAGATCCATCCACCTCTCAGCTGGCTCATGGTTGGCTGGTTTAGCTGGCGCGATGTGCGACCTCCGCCTCTCTCTCTGTCGTGGGCTGTAGATTCAGGCTTGACTACCCACAAGAGGTAGTAGGTCTTGGGTTTAACCTGATCTCGGCCCTTTTTGTCGTCAGTATGCGATGGTTATCTGCCTCTACGAATCCTGTTGTTTTTATTTCATCTCATTTGTGTTTAACTAACTCCTCGGGTGAATTTGTAGTGTTTTATTCATCTCAGAGTCTCTCATCAAGTGAAAAGAAGATAAGTTGATCTTTCATGAGAGTTTTAGAGCATTCCTTTTACCGCACTTGCCTACGTTTTGGTTTTTGTGCTTTTAAGATTTTTGATGAATTCACATTGTATTGTGTTCGGTGAAATTGATATGGCAATTATGTCCTGTTCATGTAAGATTCTTTTATATTTTAAGCCCCTTGTCGTTAGTTTTATGAGATACCTCAATAATATTTTTAAGGTTTTTCTATAGTTTTAATTAAGCCTTTTACGGGAACCCTTCGGCGTCTATCACAGGTTGACATTTAAGGTCATTGTAAAGTTAGAGCACCTTTTTTTTTTTTCCCCAAGAGCCATTCCACCCTGAGTGTTTTCACCTCGGCGACCATTAAATCATATCCACTTTCAGTCGATCCATCCATCTTCCCTGACACACAGGTATCAACAGCATCCAGTCGGCCATAAAAGACCGGCGAAGCAACGAGCCGGGAGGAATGATGAGGACGATGAAAATAAAAAAGTTTATAAGCAATTAAGAAAAAAAATGAGCCTAGGCTAAGGTAGCCAAGCGGTTTCCCAGGGCGTTTTCTATACATTTACATAACAAAGCACAAACATTTTCATTTTGCTCTAATGGCCCCTACCACTTGTCTGGGAGTCGCTGGTGGAACAAAAGGCCTGATAAAATACAATGGGAATAAAACAATTAAGCCATAAAAGTGTAATATTTAATCAGAAGACATAGCTATTCCTACCGCCCTGGTGTTTTTGCTGCGGGCTGCCATCGCCGTCTCTTCTGGAAGTTCCGCGTTCGAAACCATTCCCCGAAGGATTCGGAATGCATTCGGATATAGTTATTCGACTCCATTATACCCACTTTCGTACAATACTATAGAGTTGTCGTTCTCTTTTCAGCCAATCATGATATTTAAGATATTGGTATCTTCTTCTCTGCATGTCCTGACAGTCCTGCCGAGTTAGATGTTTTGGTTTTCGCATCCTTCAAAGCGTTACGAACGTGAAATAAAACTCGCTCAAATCATTGATGGTAGGTGAGGTTGGGAGTAATTCGGCGCTAAAACAGGAGCCTCGTTTGTTGAGGTTTGTTGAGGCCATTAAACTGTTTGCTTTCAGCTCAGCAGGTGTTTGACAGGTTGGAGATACAAAGGCGCCTTCCTTTTTCCTTTGCCAGCCGCGTAATCTCTCTCTCTCTCTCTCTCTCTCTCTCTCTCTCTCTCTCTCTCTGGGTGATGTTTGGAGCTTAGGCCATATCAGCTTTAGAGGATGTGTTGAAAAGAATTTTGTTGATTTTATATATTCAGAATTCTATAATGTTCCTTTTCTTCAATAGTTCATTCTTTCTCTTTTGTTGTAAAATGGTTAAAATGCTCCCGAGAAGGAAATATTTAATAAATTTCTCTTTTATATAAGTTATGATTGACGTTAGAATAAATTGTATCTCGATATCTGCGAAAAATTGTTTTGTTTTGCAATATGGTTATAATTTTTCTAGCAATGCAAATATTGGTATGGCGGTATCTTCTTTATAAAAAAAAAAAAAAAAAAAAAAAAAACAGTTTATTCAGTTATGCCTAATTCTGATTTCAAGATCATTATATTTCCTCCTAACGTTATTGAAAAGTGAAAATTGGTTATGAGCTAATAATAGAATAAGAAAAAAAAAACACGATTCAACAAAAAGTATTATTGCTTTTTCCGAATATATTATGATGAAAAAAAAATCTAATCCTTAAAGTTACGATAGTAATACCACATAATTTCAAACCGAGACTCCTTAACCTAATTCCATTTTGAAA
>NC_090737.1:21480542-21485542 GCF_036898095.1 Palaemon carinicauda
AGCGGGAAGGGGGAGCCCCGCCCTGCCAGCGGGAAGGGGGGAGCCCCGCCCTGCCAGCGGGAAGGGGGGAGCCCCGCCCTGCCAGCGGGAAGGGGGGAGCCCCGCCCTGCCAGTAGGAAGGGGGGAGCCCCGCCCTGCAAGCGGGAAGGGGGAGACCCTCCGGGCTAGCAGGAGGGGGGCCAGCCCCGCCCAGCCAACAATAGAGAGTACCTGTATCTAGCTTATTTTTAAAAAACTTGAAGGGTGGAAACAGGAAGGCAGTCATGAAAAGCTAAACAAGAATCTTGAAGACTTCTTTCTCTCCATGAGGAAGAAGAAGTCTTCAATATTTTTGTTTTGAAGACTTCTTAAGAAGAAAGGGATCAACGACAAGTGGAATCAGGAAGGCAGTCATGAAAAGCAAAACAAGAATCTTGAAGACTTCTTCTTTCTCTCCATGAGGAAGAAGTCTTGAAGATACTTGTTTTGAAGACTACTTCTTCATGGAGAGAAAGAAGAAGTCTTCAAGATTCTTGTTTTGAAGACTTCTTTCTTCTAAGAAGAAAGGGATCAACGACAAGTGGAATCAGGAAGGCAGTCATGAAAAGCAAAACAAGAATCTTGAAGACTTCTTCTTTCTCTCCATGAGGAAGAAGAAGTCTTCAAGATTCTTGTTTTAAATACTTCTTCTTCCTCATGGAGAGAAAGAAGAAGTCTTCAAGATTCTTGTTTTGAAGACTTCTCTCTTCTAAGATGAAAGGGATCAACGACAAGTGGAATCAGGAAGGCAGTCATGAAAAGCAAAACAAGAATCTTGAAGACTTCTTTCTCTCCATAAGGAAGAAGTCGTCTTCCAGATTCTTGTTTTTAAGACTTCTTCTTCATGGAGAGAAAGAAGAAGTCTTCAAGATTCTTGTTTTGACGACTTCTTTCTTCTAAGATGAAAGGGATCAACGACAAGTTGAATCAGGAAGGCAGTCATGAAAAACAAAACAAGAATCATGAAGACTAATAATTGATTTATTTGAAAGGATTCCAACAGAAAATACAGAAAGAAGAGTGAGACAGGAAGGAGAACGAGAGAGAAGAAATAAATTATCCGAAAAGGAAAACCACTTATTATTTGTTGATCAGTTTACGATTGTGCGGATTTTAAATGAGTACGTATAGACCATAATGTTGAAGATCCACAAATAAAGATTGTGCAGAATAAGGCGGAAACTGCACAGAAGTAGAGAATATTGAAGGACCAAATCGGAAATTCTCCCAACTCGTTGTTAGACTCCAATTTGTTCTTCTTCATTAATAGGAAAGTTGAATGCTTTCCTATCAGAGCTCCAAAAGAGTCTTGGTCTCTCTGTTAGGAGAAATATGGAATACCGGTGCATTTCCAAATCGGATTCAAATTGTCATTCGTCTTGAGCAGGATTGTTAGAGAAGATAAAAAGATGGTTTTAATCGTTTTATTGATCAACCCAAATTTGCAAGATCTTATCACCGACTTTGCTTCTGAGGCCATGAAAATGGAAACAAGATTTGGGTGATACAGAAAATGCTTTGGTGAAAGTTAAGAGAATTATTGATTTTGGGACTTTTGAAGAAAACCAAAATACATCGTCTAGAAGGAATCAACGACAAGTGGAATCAGGAAGGCAGTTATGAAAAGCTAAACAAGAATCTTCAAGACTAATTATGGATTTATTTGAAAGGATTTGGACAGAAAATACAGGAAGAAGAGGGAGACAGGAAGGAGAACGGAAGAGAAAAAATAAAGAATCCGAAAAGGAGAACTAGTCATTATTTGCTGATCACTTTACGATTGTGCGGAATTGAAATGAGAAAGTAAATTTCTTAATGTTGAAGATCCAAAAATAAAGATTGTGCAGAATAAGGCGGAAACTGCACAGAAGTAGAGAATATTGAAGGACCAGAGAAAGCTAAAATTCTTCAATCTGAAGTATTTTTGTTTTCCTCTAAAAGGAAGAACTTCTAAGGAGAGATACTCCAATTGGACGTCTTCCTGTTAGCACGTGCTTATAAGAAAAATAATTATCTAGGACTGACGAAGGAACGGGTTTGAGATCGGAGATTTTTGGTTTACTGCGCCCCGGATTTGAACTTCAGGCTCCAGCTTCGGTCGTCAGTTTGTGTCAGACTCATCATCATCTGTCTGTCATCAGTGTTCGTGTCATCCAACACAAGTAACAGCTTTTAAAAGATACAACCCTTACGGGCTGCCAACACAAGGGGCCGTGGTCCGCCTTGTATGTAGGCAGATCATTCTAAATCATCATCATCAGGAGAGGCAATTTGAGACACGAGACCTCTTACGGTCATTATAAAAAAGGATATTTTAATTGCAAAGGGATCAATGGTTCAATTGGGTTCCGTCGTTATGAAACGACTTCAAGATGTTCGTAAAAAGAAATTCGACCAAGAAGCGCAACGGCAGGAGGAGAGGAAATGGTCAAACGAATACTCTGAGGAAAGAGTTTGTTGCCCTTCATCAGGACAACTAATAGATTGATACCCAATCGGGACGTCAAAACGAAAGTTAGCTTACGGGAAAAGTAGGAACGGGGTACCTTCACACGCGCGCACACGTATATATACAGTATATATATGTGTATATATATATATATATATATATATATATATATATATATATGTATATATATATATATATATATATATATATATATATATATATATACATGTGTGTGTGTTTGCTGGGTATTATTTTCTTACCTGTTACTATATTACTAATTTCTGTGATGAATTTATTTATGGGGGAATAAAACATTAAAGGGGATTTCGTATAATTACGTTTTAAAATAGCTGACCATAACAGACAGTAAGTAAAGTATTGAGAAACTAGATCTTCCTCATTCCTGTTTTTCTAAGGCTAAACTAACTAGTTTAGCATTTAAGTCCTATGGAAGTAAGACACTCTTCATGAATGTTGATGCTTATGGAGGTGTAGACCCAAATGCTATTTTTCCTTGGTTTTTTATAAAGACAACTGATTTCTTAGCTCTTGAGTTGTCTGCTGTTTTCTTCAAGTTATCAAAGTATATATATATATATATATATATATATATATATATATATATATATATATATATATATATGTATATATATATATATATTTATATATGTATGTATATACACACACATATATATATTATAATCACAGGAGAACTAAGTTTGTTTCCATTTTTCCTTTCGTGGCTATAATACTTGATTACTTTATGCTCATCGCGTGTTAGATTTTGTGATTTCCACACACACACACACACACACACACACACACACACACACACACACACACACACACACACACATATATATATATATATATATATATATATATATATATATATATATATATATATATATAATGATGAATTTTGCACATTTAGACGTGTTTTTCATATTTATATAAGCCATATATTATACTCGCTTAATATCTGGATTCTCTCTATACTTCGGGATCAGAGAACCAAGGGGGAATCAACCCAAGAGATAATAGCTTCTGGTCGGCCGGGGAATCGAACCCTGGTCCGAGAAATTGACGCGAAAATTGGTATGACACACACACACACACACACACACACATATATATATATATATATATATATATATATATATATATATATATATATATATATATATATATATATATATATACATGTATACATGTATGTACGTATGTATGTATATATATATACTGTATATATATATATATATATATATATATATATATATATATATATATATATATATATATATATATATATATATATATATATATATATATATTAGTATGTGTGCGTGTTTTGTATTTGCAGTGGATATTCGAGACGTCAAATGATAATAAAGAATTGAAATACGGCAACTCGATTTGTAACTTTTGTATGCTTTTGCTAACAAAGACAGCCCTTTACTGTCTTTGGTTCGCTAAGGTTGGAGAAGGCTCCGCCCATTTCGTAGTAGTAAGAAGAGCAACACCTTATCTGTTTTGTCATGGGAGCACTAGAGACATCTGGCGAAAGATTTCCACCGGGTGTCGGCGTTCTTTTGATTCTAACTGTACAGCTGTAAGTTTCATTAGCCTCCCGTGAATTGTACCAGAATTAGTGAAGCCAACTGTACAAGGGGCTCAGGATGTACATACACCGCGTCCCAAGGTAGAGAGTGCCTAGTTAAGGGTTGCAGATCCCTCGCTGAGAAAAAAAAGGCTCCTCTGCTCTTTAGGTCAACGAAAAAAAAACGAGTTGTTTATTGTGGAATGTAGTGATAGAAAAATGCTCTGGCTGTTGGTCTCTATTCTTAGTGAGTATTGTTATTAATGGGATGGAGATTTGTCATTCCAATAATAGCTGTAACATCTTACCCCAGACTAGAAAGGGAGAAATTACAGTTATAATTTTGCACACAATCATATATATATATATACACTCGTATCTATATCGTATATACACATGTTTGTGTGTGTACGCGCGAGCGTATTTCCAAATGCATGTCTTATGAGTTTTTTTTTTTATTATTATTAATGGTACTAACTATACTTTCGGACCAAGAATTGGTATAAATGAATGGGCTTTAAACTATTTTCAGGGCTTTTGTCCAGAACAACTACTACAATCATAATTAAATCTAACCCTTCAGACCATTTTGTTTCAATACAACTAACTCTCGAAACGCACAGGACTCCTAAAATAATATCTTGAATGAAAGAGCAGCGCATAAAAGTTTCACTGCATTTTTAAGGCCATTTTGAAATTTTGACATTTTCTTTCATGGGGCCACGATAACAAAGAAAAACCACGTACTTGCATTATTACTCAGGATAATTAAAAACATAGAAGGAAGTTGATAGAGAGAGAAAATTCTGAATAGTCACACATTTTGAATACCGGCACCAGCTCTGCTTCCTCCCCCTCACCCCCCTTCCTTTCTTTCCCCCCTTCCTCCTTTTCCTCCAACTATCCTGGCATTATTATTAAGAGCGCCGAAGC
>NC_090737.1:21490542-21498042 GCF_036898095.1 Palaemon carinicauda
TATATCTTTGGATAACCATATGTAATTCATCCATCATATTCTTACTTGATCATTCCATATCAAGTTTGTTTCCGAATAGCATGTGTCCCTTGATTTAACTGGAACTAATATCAAGGCTGCGACAGATTGTATGAATATATACATTTTCATTCCTCATTTTTATGTTAATAAACTATTATTAGTTTTTTTCTATATTTTCGGACTTTATTAATGATGATTATGATAATGATATGGAGGAGGAGGAGGAGGTTTCCCTTCGTTGTTCGTCAATATGTGATGAATAGACCCCATTTTTTATGCAATTGAGCAAATTCTAGTTCTCTTCTGTTATTATTATTATTATTATTATTATTATTATTATTATTATTATTATTATTATTATTATTATTATTATTAAATGCTAAGCTACAACCCTAATTGGAAAAGCAGGATGCTATAAGCCCAGTGGCCCCAACAGGGAAAATAGCCCAGTGAGGAAAGGAAAAATAAAATATTTTAAGAACAGTAAAAACATTGAAATAAATATTTCCTATATGAAATATAAAAACTTTAACAAAACAAGAGGAAGAGAAACTAGATTGAACAGTGTGACCGAATGTACCCTCAAGCAATAGAACTCTAACCCAAGACAGTGGAAGACCATGGTACAGAGGCTATGGCACTACCCAGGACTAGAGAACACTGGTTTGATTTTGGAGTGTCCTTCTCCTAGAAAGCAAATTAGCTTCTTTGAATTTAACATATTTTAGTTTAAAGTGAAATAAAATTAGAAAATGTTTGTTTACTTGCAATAATGTTTTTTTTTTATCGATATTTTAAGATTATTTTAGTGTAAATTGGAACAAATTTCCAAAATATTTGTTTGGGTAAAATAATTACAATAATGTAACAAAACTTTGATATGAATATAGACTATTTTTTTTTTATAAAGATAAATAAAATTCCCAAATCTTTGGGTGAATAATTGTAATGCTGCGATAGAGTTTTGATACTTTGGGCAATGTTTTCTATTATTTTTTTTGAAAACTTATCTCAATTATTTTTCCATTTTAATTCCAGGAAGAGGAAAGCAGGAGACAGCAGCCTTCATCCCATAACCGTAAGTATTTACAAGCTTGTTATTCCAAGGCCTTACTTCTTTGTTCTTGCCACATAACGAAAAATTGAAGTCAGCTTCTCATCCGTCATGTATAGAAAAGCCATCAGTAACTATTGGTAACAATTTCGTAATATCCAGGTAGTAATTTAAGCCCGGATTGGTGATTAGGATGTCACCTCGGAGGGCCCCCATCAATCACAGAGTTTATTGGCAGGTATGACAGAAAACGGATTTTTCAGAGACATTAAGCTTGGGAGAAAATGATACGACGTTGCGGGTACATGTTTACGGGCAAATTACCTCCTGTTCTCTTTCTTTGCTGCAGGGGTAACTACTTAGAACTGACAGGGGCGTATTTATCTGGCAATAACTGAAACTGTAATGGAGATGTAATCTATTTTGAAATCAAACAGGAAATAGTTTTTTTAGGGAAGGATTGTTTCGTGTTAAAGTTTTTTATGTTTATGATCGTATTGTGGTGTTAGATCGGTTGTAAATTCTTAACTCTACCAATGCATAATCGACAAATGGAAAATTGATCTTCCACGGATATTATTATTATTATTATTATTATTATTATATTATTATTATTATTATTATTATTATTATTACTAGCCAAGCTACAATCTTAGTTAGAAACGCAGGATGCTATGAGCCCAAGGACTCAAACAGGGTAATAGCCCTGTGAGGAAAGTAAATAAGGAAGTAAAAAACGATATGAGAAGTAAGGGATGATTGAAATAAAATATTTTATAAACAGTAACAACATTAAAACGGACATTTCATTTACAAAAAAAAAAAAAAAAAAAAAAAAAAAAAAAAAAAAAAAAAAAAAAAAAAAAAAAAAAAATTGTCAGCCTGTTGTAAATTCTTAGTCTACCAATGCATAATTGGCAAATGGAAAATTGGTCGTCCACAGATACGAGTGTCTTTAGTTGAAGTAATATGAAACATTTTAGGTCATTTTGGAACAAAATAATTGACTGATTCACTTGCATATCGATTCATTATTATTATTATTATTAGTAGTAGTAGTAGTAGTAATAGTTATTAATGTTTTCCTTACCTCACTGAACAAATGCTTGGCTAAGTCAAGGAAATTTTTATTCTCCTTCCTTGAGAGAATTCAAGAATATGGATTCTGTGACTGACATACACACACCCCCATATCTCCTCGACCATCACCTTCCCCCTCTCTCCTTAACCCCCTTTCCCCCTCTCTCCTCAACCCCCCCTTCCCTCCTCAACCCCCCTCAACCCCTTTCCATGGCGGGAGCGTATGGTATGAAGAATTTGCTGAGTGAGCGTTGCTTGATGGCCCGGAAAACTGGGCGGTGAGTTCCATTCAACGGAATTGATCCTGGGATGCTAAGATATATGCTGATATCATCTCTCACTCGTCCGTTTCTCTTGAAATTTTATATATGGATATTGATTCGAATTACGATGGGGGTTGGGGGTGGCGTTAAGCCTTGGATTATGTGAAGTGAAAATTAGAAATGGGGACTTTTTCACTTTTCATTGTGTGTGTGTGGGGGGGGGGGAATTCTTCTCTTTTCATTATTTTTTTTTTTTTAACAATGATGGATCGTCAATTTCACTCGGTAGAAAGCATCATGACATCTGATATCTTTGTTCAATTTCTCTAACGAAAAATTGACTTGACTTCACATAGTTCTCGTACTGTATTGCTTTTTCAAGTTCGCATGATTCATGACAAAATGATTTATCAAATTTGTTTTAATTTTAGAGAGATTGTTCATGGTTTTGTAAACTAGATTTATTATTCACCCTTTTTACAAAGTATGTATTCGATATGAAATAGTGTAAACGAAACTGTTATATTGAAGGTTTAAGCGAACGTTCGGTAACTGGAGAAATGCTTAAGAGGTAACTAACGAAATCAGGTAATCTAATGCCCTTATTCAACCTTTACCTTAAGGAAGTAAGAAATAGAAAAGGTGGGTTTAGTATGTATTAACTCTTAAATAAAGCAATACATATTCGCCTAAAAAGGAGGGGAATGGTTAAGGAAATCTGAGAAAACCGACACTAGGGTGCAAGTTTTAAATCTCTGCTGCAGATGCATAAGACTTTCTCGGATAGGTTTTGCGGAGAAAATTTGGGATTTAGGCTGTCTTCGTTGGTCGATCTGAAACTAAAGGCTCGCGTTAGATTAATTTAAAACTAGTTTTTTTTCGATGATTATTAGACCGGTTTAAGATGATTTACGGGTCTGCTGGCTTAATATGTAGTCTTTACATACCTTGCATACGCTTAAAAATTTGACGTAAAAATAAAGAAAAGTTAAAATCCTTGAATAAATGTTACCGGGCATTTACCTTTTTAAAAATAAATAAATTGACGTAGAGGAGTGATATTACGGCCACCAACCTGTAAAAGATAATAACAAAGTAAGGTAGAATTACGGTCGCCTGTATTTTACTGAAATACGGATGAGAACTGTATAATTTTACGGAGAATTTCCGTTTAAAGTTACGTGTTTTTGACAGTGTATTTTTTTACTTATTTTACTTAAGCTACCGGAGTCTAAAGCGATGTCAGGCAGGGCAGCCGACCGGAACTACGGTCTACCCCTAAGCCAAAAGTAAGTCCTTAGAAGGCAAACGTGCTTATCCATAAAGAAATAGGAAAAAAAGAACGTTATAGCAGATATAAAAAATTAGACCAGTCTCCTTTAGCTAGGAAAATTGTGGCTAGAATAATGAGTTAGGTATAGCAATAGTAAAAACACCATGCTCAACAGGAAATGGTGTTTTCTTGATTTTGTATTAAGAAAAGAAAAACCACAGCAGTATTCTTCAACAAGTCTTGAAAGTATTGACATTAGAATGTGACATCGGAGACAACTAACTATTCGTGATCGCTCAAACTTAATTTCCAGTGGACGTTTTGGATTATACAATAGTTGCTTATTTTTTTTTTTATTACAAATTATCTATGGCTGGTGCATCTCGAGTAGATAGGGTTAGGAACGAAGTAGTGAAGGTGAGAACGGTTGTAAAAAATGAGTTAGCAGCTTGAGTGGATATGAATGTGTTGAGGTGGTTTGTCCTTGTTGAGAGAATGGAAAATGGCTGTCCTGCTAAAGAAGGTGATGAATGCAAGAGTTGATGGGAGAAGTACAAGAGGAAGGCCAAGGTTTGGGTGGATGGATGGAGTGAAGGAAGCTTTGGGTGATAGGAGGATAGATGTGAGAGGCAAGAGAGCGTGCTAGAAATAGGAATGAATGGCGAGCGATTGTGACGCAGTTCCGGTAGGCCCTGCTGCTTCCTCCTGTGCCTTGGATGACCGCGGAGGTAGCAGCAGTAGGGGATTCAGCGTTATAAAGCTTTGCCTGTAATGGATAACGGGGGAGGGGTGGGCTGTGGCACCCTAGCAGTACCAGCCGAACTCGGTTGAGTCCCTTGTCAGGCTGGGAGGAACGTAGAGAGGAAAGGTCCCCCTTTTTTTTTTGTTTCATTTGTTTGATGTCGGCTACCCCCCAAAATTGGGGGAAGTACCTTGGTATATATATATATAATATATATATATATATGTACAAATTATCTATCGCGCAGAAACTGTTCTCGATGTCTAGTTAGTTATCAATTTCTTATTCCTTATTTTGTGGTATATTAAGAATTTAAGCAGTTTATTACAATATATGTATTTGGCTACTGATAAACTAATTTATTGTACAACGTCGTGGTGACACATTTAAATATTACACTACTGATATGTTGGGATTAATGGCGAAATTTATATGAACTAAATGGGGATTCTTATTACCTCGTGAGTATCCAGCGGCCGGGTTTTTTTTTTTTTTTTTTTTTTTTTTTTTCTTACTCGCGATTGATTTTATATCACTTCCATAGTTTTTACTTGAAATATAAATATTTTGTTTTTATTTTATTGCTTTTCATTATTGATACAGAATAACTTTTTTTCATTCTATTGCATTTCAATAAAGTAATATTTGAGTTTATATGATACCTCTCTAATTTAGATGTTTAAATTCACTGTTAAAAACATTTCCGTAAAAATATACTGATCTTAGTCGTAGTTCAGTAAAATACAGTCGACCGTAATAATATTTTACCTAACTTTGTTATTATCTTTTACGGATTGGTGACCGTCATATCAATCCTTTACGTCAATATATCCGTTTTTAAAACGGTAAAATCCTGGAATAAATGTTGCCTGGCTGTTATTGTTTTTTTTTTTTTTTCGGCAAATTTTCAAGTGTTGCGTTTACATTCAGGTATCCCGTAAATTTTGAGTTAGTGGTTTTGATAACACCATTTCTTTTTTAATGGTTATCAAAGCAATTGCTTGCTCTTGAGTGTTCATTCTGTTCATGATGATCAGAAACAGTACCCGAAAAGGGAGAAACACCTTTTAATAATGATACGGTACTGCTTCTAGATAATCTGATTCCCTAATTCTTGTTGGTGAAGCGGGTGAGTAAGATAAACGAGTTAGTCAGGCAACAGAAGTCTCACTGAATTTATTGGATATTTGGAAATAATGATTGGGAGAGAACCAAGAGTCGAGATACAGTGAAAGCGAGAAATCCTGAAAAAAGAGGAGAGAAGTCAAAAGTATTTGATATTTGCCAAAGGATGAAGGGAGTTAATATAATTTACTAAAGGATACACTGTTAAAAATATTCATTAAAAACAGTAAATGCCTGGAAACATTTATTCCAGATTTTTTACGGATATATTGACCTAAAGGAGTGATATTACGGTCACCAACCCGTAAAATATTGAACAAAGTATGGTAAAATTATGGTCGCCTGTATTTTACTGAAATATGGCTGAGAACGGTATAATTTTACGGAGAATTTCCGATTAAAATTAGTTTTTTTAACAGTATAGTTTTGTGTAGGATGTGTCTAGAAGTAAGATTTAAAATTCTCTCTCTCTCTCTCACTCTCTCTCTCTCTCTCTCTCTCTCTCTCTCTGTGGCAGTGGATCGACACATCAACTGTATCTTTGATTCACTTCGGTCATTCGGATCCTTAGTTAAGATTTACTTACTTAAACACCCCCCCTCCCATCCCTGTATCCCATATACCTAAGCATTAGCAACCCCCCCCCCCCATCTTTGCTCTTTTAGCATCATTACAAATCATCACCACCATCGAGAAGGATGACGATGATTTATACGTACACCAATCCTTCCAGTTATCCCCATTCGCTCTCCCCTCTCCGTAAAATCGCAACAGATAATAGACACGTCATAAAACACGTCGGCGTCGATATTCCGTCTGCCGCTACGAATGGACACGGACCATTTCGAAGCCAGCGCGTCCCCCCGTAAATGTCGCGGGCGGCCGGCGGTACGACTTCCTTGGATCCGTGGCGAAATTTATTTGTGTTTCCCGTCTAGAAGCTCTCTTAGTGGGCTTCATTGCCAGTACTTATGTTCTACTATGTTCCTCTCTCCCCTTTCCCCCTTTCCCGTTATTCATTCATTCTTCCCCCTTTCCATTTCCCTTGGTGCTTGGTATCTCGTTTCTTTTGATGTTCCCTCTCGTGTTTTGTTTTCGAAGGTCAATGTTTTGTCTTGATCAGATCATTGTCTTTCCAGATTTGATCAGTTTGGTAACTATGTTAAGTTTCTACTTGCATTACCTCTGGCTTTCTTTCTAGGACTATTAGTACGCATACTAACATTACAGTATAGTATTAGTATTTTTTAGGCACTACTGTTAGTACTTCCAATAGTGCTATAGTATTATTAGTAGTTTTTTAATATAATGAAGATACTTTACTTCTGTTAGCATATAATATTTAGGTACTACTACTGTTAGTACTTTCATTAGTGCTATAGAAGTATTAGTAGTTTTAATATTATAATGAAGTTACATTGCTTCTGTTAGCATATAATAAGTATGTACACTAATACACATCATACGATGTGTCATGTTGGATAAGAGAGTATTCCTAAGTAAGATTTTCTGGCCACGTCTTGGAACCTCCAAACTTACATATAGCAATGGAGCAATCGACTACATCAAGAAGCAGGCCAAAGATCTGAGAGTTAGAAGTTAGGGTAACAATGAAAAGTATATTAAAGGCTAGAAAATAAATGTTATGTTAATAGTTTACAAATTTTTTGATAAAATTATCCGTATTAAATGTTAGATTCAATGATCTAGATGGTTGCAGAAACAGCTCGTTCGTCTATTATGAAATTCAAAGACCATGTGGCCGATGTGATAACGTCCCTGACTGGTGAACGCCAGACTGGGGTTCGAGTCCCTGCTCAAAC
Organism: Palaemon carinicauda; assembly: GCF_036898095.1. Classification (NCBI taxonomy): domain Eukaryota; kingdom Metazoa; phylum Arthropoda; class Malacostraca; order Decapoda; family Palaemonidae; genus Palaemon; species Palaemon carinicauda. The sequence goes on from NC_090737.1 coordinate 21,497,924, forward strand.
TCGTTAGTTTCTTTGGTCGCTGTAACCTCACCATCCTTGTGAGCTAAGGATTAGGGTTTGTTGGAGCCGATAGATCTATTTGCTGAGTCATCAATAACCATTGCCTGGCCCTCCTTGGT
>NC_090737.1:21503042-21505542 GCF_036898095.1 Palaemon carinicauda
TTATTTATGTTATCTTATCTGCTGGCATTATCACTAATGACGTCTCATACTTGTAGCAGTGTCATTACTCTTACTATTTTTTTTTCCATCATTGGCTACAGATATTCGAGGCACAGTGTCATGAATATTTAACTGTCACCCTACGTTGGTTCTGCAAACCTTTATTATTATTATTATTATTATTATTATTATTATTATTATTATTATTATTATTATTATTATTATTATTATTTATTTTTTATTATTTTTATCTTATTTTTATTTATTATTATGATTTTACTGAACCAGTATTATTATTTAATATTATTATTATTATTATATATTATTATTATTATTATTATTAATTATTATTATTATTATTATTATTATTATTATTATTATTATCATAATAACTTTCGATAACCAAATTTATTTTCCTTTCACTGTTATGAAAGTTAAATATGCGAGTAAATACAGTAAATCTCTTTACACATTTTATACAAATTTCTAAATTCGTGTAGTGTTATTGTCTCTCTCTCTCTCTCTCTCTCTCTCTCTCTCTCTCTCTCTCCTTCTTCCACTTCCATAAAGCCCCTCCCCTCTCCCCCCTCCCCACAACACCCCCGTCCGTTTTGTGTAGTGGAGCGTGATCGGCCACAATTTGTCACCGGCCGTCCAAAAGCTCTGATCGTCATTTGTCAAGAGACCCCATCCTCTACCCTACGTCCTATTCTTCTCTCCCCTATGCGTTCTCGTCTCCTCTCTCTCTCTCTCTCTCTCTCTCTCTCTCATCAATAAGTTTACATTCTAGTAAAAGTTATCGCTTTCATCAATAACTTTAGGTTATTGTAAATATTATCATTCTCTCTCTCTCCTCTCTCTCTCTCTCTCATCAATAAGTTTACATTCTAGTAAAAGTTATCGCTTTCATCAATAACTTTAGGTTATTGTAAATGTTATCATTCTCTCTCTCTCTCTCTCTCTCTCTCTCTCTCTCCATTATCAATATGTTTACATCCTTGTAAAAGTTCTCTCTCTCTCTCTCTCTCTCTCTCTCTCTCTCTCTCACATTATCATTAGGTTTACATTCTTGCAAAAGTTATTATTCCATTTAGTAAAGTTGAATAATTTGTTTTCTATTTGGCTGTATATTTTAGATTGTAACCCTCTGATTAATTTACGAGAATTTTAGCTGTAATAGAGGCATCTCTTTTCTGCTTCAGAAAATACATAAACTCTTAACGTGAATTACTTGATTTATCGTAAGCAATCAGAGAAAGGACTGTAAAAGAGCTGAATACTTTGTGTATAATATAAAAAGTTATTTTTTCATATTGCAAATAAGTGATGCTTTTAAAATCTAAACTTTCGTAAGAGATTCGCCCTTTAATGGTTGGGATTTAATTATTTTTTCTAACACGCGATAAAATCATCCTTTTAACCATTTTCAAGATGACAACCCCAATTTTATTTTCATTTTGTTCTTCTCCACAAAATTACCTTTATTCTATTTTCATTTCTAATACTAACATAGAATTACTTTGGCACAGAATTGCCTTTACTCTGGCCCTAATGCGATTTGTGTAATCCTCGTATATGACTTTTGCATTTAACGACCCCAAATTTGGTATTCTTCGGCTCATCGCTTTTTATAGCTTATCTTCCTCTTGCATGCGTTAATAGTGTTATCCGTTTCGCCTATTTAGTTTGGGCACCCTGTCATGTCATTGCCTTTTTAGTGTGGGTGTCGAGTCGTGTTTGTGTTTGTCTTTTCATTGATATGTAGTGGCATATGTACTATACAAATCTCTTATGTATCCCCTGTTTTTCATGTATGTATTTATTTAAATGTTTTATGTCCGTATATTATACGGGTGGTCTCAGAATCATTGCTTCCTTCAATGTATTTTCAGGGGCCCAGATTGTACTTGTTGTATCTGATGTTGGTATAGTTTTTATATAACATTTAAAAGGGTTTAAAGGCCGTTCATGAATGGCAGAGGCAAGGGACAGTGACAATGCCCTAGCAGGATGATGCCCTACGTATGCTCAGCCCCCAAGACCCCGCTTCATCAAGCTAGGACCAGGGAGAGCCAGGCAATGGCTGCTGATGACTCAGCAGGTAGACCCTTAGGCTCCCCAAAATCCCCCAATCTTAGCTCAAAAAGATGGTAAATTTGCTGATACTGCAAAAAAACTATCGAGCTTGAGCGGGTTTCAAACCCAGTCCAGTAGATCGTTAAGCTAGCACCATAAGAAAATGTGCCCTTATATAATTAAGATTGTGGCTAAACCACACTTTACATTACTCTTACTAATACTTAACTTTCCAAACTATTCCCTACCATGGTTAGTTAGCTAACTGCCCTCGTTCTTCTTTTACCCACCTTTGTTATCAGCTAAAAAACCCATATTCTGTACTTTGTATCTGCTATTTATATCCTGTTTATAGTCCAATCGTAATTTGTGCTTTCTATACCCCCAACGTTCCTGCCCTGCTTCCTAACCGCTGTATTTAGCA
>NC_090737.1:21515542-21525542 GCF_036898095.1 Palaemon carinicauda
TTTATATACAGCAAGTGTCTATTTTACCTATTCACTGTATTTAAATACACAAGTGTCGATTTTATCTATTCACTGTATTTATATACAGCAAGTGTGTGTATTTTATCTATTCCCTGTATTTAAATACACAAGTGTCCATTTTATCTATTCACTGTATTTATATACAGCAAATGTGTGTATTTTATCTATCCACTGTATTTAAATATATGAGTGTCAATTTTAACTATTTGCTGTATTTATATAAAGCAAGCGTATGTATTTTACTTATTCCCTGTATTTAAATACACAAGTGTTCATTTTATCTATTCACTGTATTTATATACAGCAAGTGACTATTTTACCTATTCACTGTTTTTAAATACACAAGTGTCCATTTTACCTATTCACTGTATTCATATACAGAACGTGTTTATTTTACCTATTCACTGTTTTTAAATACACAAGTGTTCATTTTATCTATTCACTGTATTTATATACAACAAGTGTGTCTATTTTACCTATTCCTTGTATTTAAATATACAAGTGTTCATTTTATCTATTCACTGTATTTATATACAGCAAATGTGTGTATTTTATCGATCCACTGTATTTAAATACACAAGTGTAATTTTATCTATTCTCAGTATTTACATTAAATACTGCAAGTGTGTCCATTTTATCTACTCTCTGTATTTAAATACAGCAAGTGTCTATTTTATTTACTCGCTGTATTTAAATACAGCAAGTGTGGCTATTCTATCTATTCACGCTATTTTAATACAGTAATTGCGACCATTTATCCATTATCTGTATTTAGATACGGTAAGTGTGTACCTTTTATCTAATGACTGTATCTAAATACAGCAAGTTTGTCCATTTTATCTATTTACTCTATTCAAATACAGCAAGTGTGTCCATTTGATATAATTACGGTATTTAAATACAGCAAGTGTCCATTTTATCTATTCACTATATTCAAATGCAGGAAGTGTGTCCATTTTATATAATTACGGTATTTGAATACAGCAAATGTCCATTTTATCTATTCACTATATTCAAATACAGCAAGTGTGTTCATTTAATATATTCACTGTATTTACATAGAGGAATTCATAATTATTCTAAGCTACAGATACAGTGAATAGTAGATATATTCAACATTGGAAAACCTTTGCGTTCGAATCCCTAAGCGAAGATCAATTATTTAAGAACGTTTGATTAAAAAAAAAAAAAATCTGTTGACCGAATTAGTTTTTTTATATATCTTGTAGTTAGTCGTCTGCAGTTATGGTGTTAAAAGCAATCGACTAAGCAGCCTACATTAATAAACCCTAAGATTAATAAATATATATTTATATATTTACACATAAATCGGTATTATGTCTAATACATATTTACAGTATATACATACAGTATATATACATGTATATATATATATATATATATATATATATATATATATATATATATATATATATATATATATATATATATATATATGTATATGTATATATATACCTAAAATATAAATACACATGAATGTAAGTATAGAAGTATAAATATTTGTTTTGATGATGTTGCTTTTCTTGGAATATCTTATTTTTCCTGTTAACTTTTCTCACTGGGCTATTTTCCTTGTTGGAGCCCCTGGGCATATAGCATCCTGCTTTTCCAACTAGGGTTGTAGCTTAGCAAATAATAATAATAATAATAATAATAATAATAATAATAATATGTAAAAGATAACAAACATGCACTTTTGCAAAATACTTTGGAGCTGTCTGTTAATTTTTAGAAGCATTTCTTAACTTTAGTTTCATTTTAGTTCGCAGATTTGCCGAGTTATAATCTTGGGTACTTTTTTCCCGCAAAGGACCTAAAAGTACACAGACTCACACACGCGTAGTTGATTGAATGGGTCTATATTCCCCCCCCCCCCACCCTCCCTTTCATCAGAAAAATTTATAACCAAAACAACTTAAAAAAAAAAAAAAGACTATTGATAGAATTTACGTGTTTCTAGGTAGTAGGTTGGCCAGGGCACCAGCCACCCGTTGAGATATTACTGCTAGTGTTATGGGGTCCTTTGACTGGCCAGACAGTACTACATTGGATCCTTCTCTCTGGTTATGGTTCACTTTCTCTTTGCCTACACATACACCGAATAGTCTGGCCTTCTCTTTACAGATTCTCCTCTGTCTTCATACTGAGATTATCAAACAATTCTTCTTCACTCAAGGGGTTAACTACTGAACTGTAATTGTTCAGTGGCAACTTTCCTCTTGGTAAGAGTAGAAGAGAGACTTTACCTATGGTAAGCAGCTCTTCTAGGAGAAGGACAATCCAAAATCAAACCATTGTTCTCTAGTCTTGGGTAGTGCCATAACCTCTGTACCATGATCTTCCACTGTCTTGGGGTAGAGTTCTCTTGCTTGAGGATAGACTTGGGCACACTATTATATCTAATTTCTCTGACTCTTGTTTTGTTAAAGTTTTATAGTTTATATAGGAAATATTTATTTTAATGTTACTGTTTTTAGAATATTTTATTTGTCCTTGTTTCTTTTCCTCACTGGGATATCTTCCCTGTTAGGGCCCCTGGGCTTATAGCATCCTGCTTTTCCAACTAGGGTTGTAGCTTAGCAAGTAATAATAATAATAATAATAATAATATTTGAGATGCACAATATTTAGATAAAAATGAGTTTTGAAATGCATATAAAAGCACCTCATTTTTATTCACTTGAAATTTTTCGTGTTTTTCTGAAAATTCGAAGTGAAATGTTCTCGTCGTATTCGCAAAGAAAATGTGAAGACCTTCCATTTGTTTGCTTTTTTTTTCTTCTTTCTTTTGCTATCTCTGATTCCGATTGTTTATTTCCAAGTTGTGTTCGTTCTCTTTAACTGGCAACATTTCGCAATTCATTTTATTGTCCCCCACTTTTATATTTGTGTTTTTTTTTCACACAAGTGCATTTTATTTTTTGGAGACTTTTAACATTCTTTGTATATACCGTGTGAATTTTATATATAGAGTAAAGATTGGTAAAATATGGTATCCGGTGCTGAATGGCCTCACAGCCCCCTGCGCCGGGCTATGTAGCCTGAATCGCAGCTCATAAGTTCTTTAATGAGATCGTTGCATTAACTCCTCCATATCTCTGCCAAGTTGTGGTAACGTCCTTGACTGGTGATCGCCCGGCCCAGACTCGTTAGTTCCTTTGGTCGCTGCAACCGCCTCATTCTTGTGAGCAAAGGATGGGGGTTTTGGGGGAGCCTATAGGTCTATCTGCTAAGTTATCAGCAGCCATTGCCTGGCCCTCCTTTGACCTAGCTTGGGTGGAGAGTGGCTTAGGCGCTAATCATATGTATATATGGTCAGTCTCTAGGGCATTGTCCTACTTGATAGGACAATATGACTGTTCCTTTCCCCTGCCATTCATGAGTGGCCTTTAAACCTTCAAATCTTTAAACTAAGTATTTTTAAAAAGCTGACATCGATCATTATTTATTATGAGAACTTATTTTTTTGTTTGCCATTTTTAAGTTTATAAATATTTGCTGCTGCTGAAGTGACATATTTGGGCTAGATGTTTGTTAATTGTTTCTTTTACTTTCTTTTTTTCTAAATAGCTTAGTAATTAAATCTGGGAAAAACAGTTGTATTTTTAGATTGTAAGAAAAGCAAAATTGAGGTTAGGGAAAGTATAACTTATTTCAAGTATATGGACGTATGCGTTTTTGTAGCAATTTGGTAAAATATGAGCAACGTTCCTGGTGAAAAGCATACTTAAGTTCAGCTACAAACGTTAGAGACTTTTTATTGGACCCTTAGCCAAAGGCTATAATCGTAAGGCAATTCATCGCGTTTCATAGTAAACCTTTTTAATTTGACAGATGTGGCTTCTTCTTATCTGTAGCTGGACTATTGCTATTGGAAAAGCAGGATGCTATAAGCCCAAGGGCTCTGAAAGGGAGAATAGCCCAGTGAGAAGAGGAAACAAGGAAAAATATTTTGAGAGCTTTAACATTAAAATATTTCCAATAACAACTATAAAAACTTCAACAAAACTAGAAGAAGAGAAATTAGATAGAATAGTGTGCCCGAGTGTGTCCTCAAGCAAGAGAATTCCAAACCAAGACAGTAGAAGACCATGGTACAGAGGCTATGGCACTACTCTAGGCTAGAGAACAATGGTCCTTACTCTTGAATTATAGGTTATGCCATTAGAACTGCAGAATTAAAGGTCATGCTGCTTTCCCTGGCAGTTTAGTGCTCTCAGGAGTTTTAGTATATGAATTTTGTAAATAATTCTTATCAACCTACCATAACCAGAACGGAAACCTTCAGTGCGAGTCTGAGAATTGTGAGATTCAAGTTTTAAAGGCAAAGGTGTCTGGTTTCAGTTCCAGTTCCATCAGAATAGATGCTTTCCAGAAAATCAACCGGGGAAGCCCAACTCCCAACTATGGTGCCTAACCACAGCAGTAACCTTCCCAGTAAACATCTTGAACTCACGGTCACTGGCGGGGATCGATCTGCTGCCATGCTAATGCTAGGCGAATACGTTACAAGCGTACCAGCCTATTGGTTGGAAGTTGTGGATGACTGAATTTATTGTTAGTCACATTTAACATTTATAAGAAGTGATTTAATTGGTTTTAGCATAATGTAATAATCAGATTACAAAGTACATTTTTTAAAGTTTGTGATGGGATAGGGCGATGTTACTCTCATTTATGAGGGCGATGTTACCCATTGATTACTCTATAGTTGATAAAGAATTTCATGAATGTATTAAAAATTTATGAATGGCAATGTAACAAATAAGTAATTAATTTTACACACAATGTTTTTGAGTTCTTTTCGTATCAGAGCATGTAAAAGTCCGCAAACATTTGAAATACGTAGATTACATTAACATACCACTAAGAATAATTAGATGATTTATCTAAATATCTTGATAACTATAGTACTATAAGCAGTAATAATATCCGTACTTCACACGAATAATGAACCGCCTATGGCGAAAGAATTTAATATGAAAATGAATAAATATGAAGCGATAACTCAAACGGATAAAATGCCAAGAATTTCCCTTGAATCAGCTGTGATTGGTTCGGCCGAGAGACCCACAAAGAAAAGAATCGATTATGAGTGAAGCTTGGGTATCATAGGCTATCAGATCTGTCGGCGGCAGCTATATCGTTTGGGCCTTATGAGTGTGGTTAGCGGTAGCGGTTGAGGCGGCCCGGGTTCCAGACATGCCTGGAAGTCCAGCCACGAGTGAAGAGCCTTGTACCTCCAAATGTGCCCTGTCGCATCTCCTTGCTCCAGCCCCACCTCATTTACCTTATATATATTGAGAGAGAGAGAGAGAGAGAGAGAGAGAGAGAGAGAGAGAGAGAGAGAGAGAGAGAGAGAGAGACTACATCTAGTCTTCGAGTGACCATCATGTGACCATCATGTGGTACATCTGGCTACCCTGTGCTATTATTATTATTATTATTATTATTATTATTATTATTATTATTATTATTATTATTACAAGCTATAAACGTAAGGGCCCAACAGGGAAAAATAGCCCAATGTGGAAAGGGAACAAAGAAGTAAACTAAAAGAGAAGTGATGAACAATCAAAATAAAATATGTTAAGAACAGTAACATTAAATTAAACCTTTACTATATAAACTTCGAAAAAACCAAGAGGAATAGAAATAAGATAGAATAGCGTATACGAGCGCCCCCTCAAAGCAAGGGGGGAATGATAATTTTCTTGCTTGGTAACCGACACATATTTGCCTGATGTTTGTAAATTTGACTGATCTATTGATTATCTTCGCACTGCCAGGTGCATCGTCTGCAAGGCCCTTTTGCCTGTCACATAAATCATTGGACAGTCTAGTTATGCATGTGGATATCACAGAATGTCTGCGGTTAGTTCGTTGTACTGTCTATTTCCCTGTCTATTGATGCTCATTTATCCATGTTCATCTGGCTGTTCTTTCTTTGTGTACGTTACAGTTCTGGTGTTTTGTTTCTTGGTTTATTGTCTACCTATTTATCGCATTGTGAATTATTTCCACTAGCAATAAACATGATTTAATTAAACTTTAATTACAACTCTTAATTACAACTCTAATTACAAGAAATTATTATTATTATTATTATTATTATTATTATTATTATTATTATTATTATTATTATTATTATTATTATTACTTGCTAAGCTACAACCCTACTTTGAAAAGTAAGATATTATAAGGTCAGGGGCCGCAACAGGGAAAATAGCCCAGTGAGGAAAGTAAACAAGAAAAAATAAAAATTTTTAAAAACAGTAACATTAAAATAAATATTTCCCATATAAGTTATAAAAACTTTAACACAACACGAGGAAGAGAAATTAGATAGAATGGTGTGCCCAAGTGTACCCTCAAGCAAGAGAACTCTAACCCAAGACAGTAGAAGATCATGGTACAGAGGATATGACGCTACCAAAGACTAGAGAACAATGGTTTGATTTTGGAGTGTCCTTATCAAAGAGATAACCGGTGTTTTCAGAGAAGGAATGAATACCTGGGTCCACATTTTTTATTTATTTAATTCTTTCACTTTCATTTTAACCACATGAGGAATCATTATTTTATTTAGATAAGCTCAGTTTTATTATCTCATTTTGATTTGAATATCCTATTGTATTATAGTAATGTTTTGCCTATATGTTTATTATTACCATTAGAGAAATATATTGGATTGAGTTGAAAAGTTTTGCTGTTTTGTGTATAATACAGCAAACAATAGCATAGATGCAGTATGTACAATATTCGTTTAAGAACGATGCTTATCGTATGTCAGTAATTATAGGTCGAAATTTAGTTAATGATAAAATGTTATTTTTACCCCTTGCTTAATATAAGAATATGGGTAAATATAGATCATTATAATTATAATTCTTATTTGCGGAATTTGCCCATTGTTTCTTGTTGATTGACCTAAGGTTCACACTAAGCTTGTAATTTTTTTTTGACACTTAACCACACTTTTGGGGTCAAGTGCCTCTTCTGACATAAGGCCTAGCTTAATTCGCACCAACCAACTACGATTTACGGTTGATGTCTCATTCAGCGATGTAAGAGTGCGCTCGAGTGTTGCTCTTTTGTCTATACAAAAAAAAAAAAAAAAAATTATAAACAATATCAAGTAGGGTGTAATGTTAAGGATTTTACTTCTGTTAAGAAGAAATTAGCTACGAAAATATAATGAATGAATGTAAAGTTATATTCAACAAATTTATCCACATTTTACTGACTTGGATCAAGTTACAGACACTACTATAATGACCAGAGGTTGCAATTCTTGTCTTCTATAGTTAATCTTTAACTTTAATTTTTATTGCAATTTTATTTTTCGCATACCTCGCTTTTATTCTTCTTCTTTCGACCTTATTAGTCTCGCTATATAGCAGGGTCGTTCGCTCGCGTCAACTTCCTCCATCTATTTCTATTTTTTGTATCTTCTTCCCCCAGTCCCACCCAATCCATATTATTCCTCTGAAGTGTCTGAGAAGTATGGCTGGTGTATCTCGATTAGATAGGGTTAAGAACAAATTATTGAAAATTAGCAGAAAGATAGCTTATATATATCTAAATAATCCCTTAAAGTTTTATTTGAATGCATTTTTGGTATACGAGTTATTGTGATCAGACAGCATCTATAACCTTTAAAACGCTTCCAGAAAACTAGAATTACTACCTTATCTTTAATCAGAGATACACATCCATCCATCTGTTCCGCTGACGACCCCACACACCTCCCCCCTCTTTCCCCCCCCCCCCACTCTTCCCCCCTCCCCCCTCCCCCTCACTATGCTCAATTTTTTTTTTTAATGAGGTGCATTTCCACTGACTCGCAGAGATGCCCTTTTAGCTCGGAAAAGTTTCCTGCTCTCTGATTGGTTAGAATTATCTTGTCCAACCAATCAACGATCAGGAAACTTTTCCGAGCTAAAAGGACACCCCCTGCAAGTCGGGGCAAATCTGCCTCACTAAAAAGAATTGACTATAGTATATTCTTAGCTCTTTTGATTGGTTCCTCTTCTTTTCTTTTATTAATTGGTCATAGTATCTCAGACGAGCTTCTGTAGCCTTATTTAGTACATTACATATACCACACATTTCAAGTTAGAATTCATTCTATCTTGTTTACGGGACACTCGTTCGTCTTAAAGTGTCTTTGAATAAAGTATTACATTGCATCATCCTAAAAACCGTGGGAAAATTATAATGGTTTGAAACCAGGAATTCATTTCACTTATTAGAAGATAGTGTTTACTTGCATAATTATTAAAAAGAAGTACAGTTGGATGAAGGAATGCCTGGTACACCTCGCTCTGCACGGCCAGTTCCTGAATTTAGCCCCTTCCATATCCTATGCCATCTCTCCCTACACTATCTCTTTGGTTACTTGCTTCGAAATAAGGGTGTGACAAGATGCACTTCTTCGGGGCAAGGTGTGCCAGGATCTCCTGTGTCCAATTGTACATTGCCCAAGTATACATTGAAATCCAGTCAAAGTTCTGTAGGTTCCTCATTGTCACAAACTGAAGAATCTTCTCTAATCTTGATTTTTCATATTCTCTCTTTTATCATAAGAAAATTGAAGTGCCAAACCACTGTTTATCCTTAAAAAAAACTAGATTTAAATTATCTTCGTAGGTTTATCAAGTGTACCTAATCTCGTTTTTTTTTTCCGACTTCTAAATCTGTTTATATTGTCGTCGTTTCCTTAATTCTTTTGCCAAATTAAATTATCTTCATGATTCCGTTTTCTTATCTTTTCATTGTATTGAACTGAATGCGTTTTAATCTTCGATACTGATGCCAGACTAAACAAGGGTGAGAAGGGTCTTGTCCAAGAATATTTACTTCTTTGAAGGTCAGAAGAAACTTAAAGTTAGTTTGCTTGCATCAAAATTGTTTCATCTGGATAGTTTTTATATGAAATGTTATGAAGTGTACCTCTCTAATGGGTGTGCATTTGGAGAATTTTCTTAGATATACAGAATTAGAATTGTGTAGTTTATTTATTTATTTATTTATTTACGGCGTAGAAAAAAAAACACTTCAGGAGTTATAAAGAAGTTATAAAGGAGTTATAAAGACGTTTACAAAGCTATAATAGAAGTTATAATAGTAGTTATAAAGAAGTTTATCAAAATTACAGCTTTCCACTCATTAAATTTAGGAGGGGAATATTGTTATCACATACAAAGTGAAACTCCTTTAAGGAAATTAAAGATAAAAATGATTGGTGGTAATCAGGTGATAAGAGAAAACTTGAATTCAACATCAAGAAAATGAGTTGAAATATTTTCTAAAAAGTGATGCTTATTAGAATGTTCTTAAAAGTCAGTTTGTGGAGACCCAAAGACCACAAAATCTTTCTGCTGTCTTGTACCTTAGGACCTGCGGAGGATAAATATAGTAGATAGTGGAGATACAGGTCTTAAAGAGAGAGAGAGGAGAGAGAGAGAGAGAGAGAGAGAGAAGAGAGAGAGAGAGAGAGAGAGAGAGAGAGAGAGGAATCCCTGCCGGACAAGGAACATCTCCTGCCACGATTGTTATCAAGAGACGAGCTCCCCCTAAAACTCCCTGGAAAAGATTTGGGTTGCTAACACAAGTTAACAGGCTAACCAACCAATCCCCTCTTTCCTATTTAATAGCCCCTCTCTCTCTCTCTCTCTCTCTCTCTCTCTCTCTCTCTCTCTCTCCTCTCTCTCTCTCTCTCTCTCTCTCTCTCTCTCTCTCTCTCTCTTTTAACACTTGAGAGAAGACACTTTCATTCTGGACCCCCAAGAGCTCCTTCGTTTTTGCAACAGGGAATAGGGGGCTTTGTCACAATTCTAAAGTTATCCCTTAAGATAAAGAAACCGGATGAGGTTTCTATGGTAACAATCTCTCTCTCTCTCTCTCTCTCTCTCTCTCTCTCTCTCTCTCTCTCTCTCTCTCTCTCTCTCTCTCT
>NC_090737.1:21528324-21533324 GCF_036898095.1 Palaemon carinicauda
GAGAGAGAGAGAGAGAGAGAGAGAAGAGAGAGAGAGAGAGAGAGAGAGAGAGAGAGAGAGAGAGATATTTTGGATGTTTCAAAGACTTTTCAGTCCATCCGCATAGAGAGAGAGAGAGAGAGAGAGAGAGAGAGAGAGAGAGAGAGAGAGAGAGACTCAAGTACCAGTTTCGACAGCAACCGGTAAACTAACAACACTTAAGATCATGTGCCGTCAGTCCATTCCACAAGAGAGCTGGTTATAGATGGATTTTGTACCCTTCAACATCTCGACAATCACAACTAAATATTTCATCTTTCAAAGAATTTCAAGGACCCATTTTTAAGACTTTTCGATCGTGTGCACTTAAAAACGCCAAAATTGCCATTACGTGCTTGGTTACCAACATTTCTTTTTCTTATTAAAAACTCTCAAGATATGTTTACGTTTAGAAATTAGGTTGGCCATGTCTTACTACTCAAATTTCCTCACCAGTGAAAGACCATTTCGGGAAAGATTGAATTATTTAGCGAAAAGAAATACTGAAAAAGGGGATAGAGAGAGACCTACTGATCAGTACACACCCTCCCACAAACAATCACACAAAGCATATATATGTATATGTATATATATATATACATATATATATATGTATCTATATATATTATATATATGTTATATATTATATATATACTATGCATATACATATACACATATATACATATATATACACATATATATACATATATTTGCATATATGTATATATATATATATATATATATATATATATATATATATTATATATATATACATATACATACATATATAGATGCATAGTTATCTATAAACATATGATCTATATATGCAGGTATGTTAATATATATATATATATATATATATATATATATATATATATATATATATATATATATATATATATACATTTATATGTTAATATATGCACACATATGGACAATGTGGAATATCTCAAATCACATATCTCGTAATAGCGTTTGCTTGAAGTTCCAATCCCCAATGCTTCACAGTTCAAGTAATGTAAACATATTTTTAATTTGTCAAGCAATGTAACAAAGCGTAATTTTGCACTTATAGTATATGTCAGGACAACATATAAGCCTATGTAATTAGATATTTTCCATCAAACAAAAGCTGGAGTTTTTAAAGAACATCTGGTATTAAAAATCTCTAGGCCATATCTCACTTGTCTAACTTAATTATTAGATATAGTCGGGAATCTACAAAGCACCTTAAATGAAGAGAGAGAGAGAGAGAGAGAGAGAGAGAGAGAGAGAGAGAGAGAGAGAGAGAGAGAGAGAGAGAGAGAGAACTTTTTCTCTAGCAAAATCTTTCACCTTAATTAGTGTACAGTATGTGTGTGTTTATGTGCGTGTGTGTGTGTGTGGAGAGAGAGAGAGAGAGAGAGAGAGAGAGAGAGAGAGAGAGAGAGACTTTTTCGCTAGCAAAATCTTTCACCTTAATTAGTGTACAGTATGTGTGTTTATGTGCGTGTGTATGTGTGGAGAGAGAGAGAGAGAGAGAGAGAGAGAGAGAGAGAGAGAGAGAGAGAGAGAGAGAATCTTTTTCTCTATCAAAATCTTACACATTAATCGGTGTACAGTATGTGTGTTTGTATACGTGGGTGTATGGAGAGAGAGAGAGAGAGAGAGAGAGAGAGAGAGAGAGAGAGAGAGAGAGAGAGAGAGAGAGAGAGAGAGAGAGAGAGAATCTTTTTCTCTATCAAAATCTTACACCTTAATCGGTGTACAGTATGTGTTTGTATACGTGTGTGTATGGAGAGAGAGAGAGAGAGAGAGTAGAGAGAGAGAGAGAGAGAGAGAGAGGAGAGAGAGAGAGAGAGAGAGAGAGAGAGAGAGAGAGGCTGGTCCCAGAGTAGAAGGAACAGTTATTTGTTATTCTAAACGGATGAAAATTCCAAACCTGGAGCAGGGCAGCCCCCTCCTCTGGTATGCTGGGTTATGTAGGAAAGAAGTGTCTGGTAGGGAGGCAGGAACAAGTTGGTGCCTCCAGGGATCTGCTCAGCGTAGGCAAAGCCTTTGATGGACTTTTTGGTTGGGTTGCTGTTTAAATAAATAAACTATTTTGCTTTATTCCTGAATCAAGAGGAGAAATGATCCGGAATTTAAATTTATAAAAATGTGAATTATTGGGATATTTAGCTTCGAAAAAGAAAGCTATATATATATATATATATATATATATATATATATATATATATATATATATATATATATATATATATATATATATTTATACATGTATATACCATATTTCCCGTGTGATAAGACGCTACAAGTGGTAAGACGCACCCTTAAATTAGCAAGGCAGTTTTAGAAGAAAAAAAAAATGAGGATTTTAAAAACTTCGAAATCCATGGTCAGCGACTCTAGCATGATTATTGTCTGCTGGCGCAGTAAATTTTCTTATTTTGGGTGTATTATGAAATGCTCTAGTTAATATCTATTAGCTATATGTCGATGATCCCAACTCTATTACATATTCTTATAAGAAACAACGAAGCCAGTCATAGTTTCCACCAAAACTACACGTTTACTTATAGTGCTTGGTGTTTCAAGTGTTGTTTACATGATGAAAGCAGTGTTGCCAGAAGTTCTTTATAAAATTTTGGTAAAGATGTAAAGTTCTAGTAATAGTTCCAAAATTCCTCATATACCCTATAAATTTTCACACAAAATGTAGTTATTGATCATAGAAATCTATAAATTCTTTTAAGTGGAATACTTTAGCTACTGTTTATGTGATTCTGGGTCTAGTTACTTTTCTGCCAACTTGGTAATACTGCACTCAATTAACAGATGATTTTTTCCAAGGACGTATTCAACAACTGTCTGTTTGTATTATTTCGGAACTAAGGCAACAAAGTCATTATCAATATATTGCTTTATTACAAAATATCAACAAAATATGATAAAATAGATATATACTGAATAAACAACTAATATGTCATGGTGTCGTCTGCTACGAGACCACCAGTTGGCATGTTTACTTGTGGAAGTGGGTTAGCGAGTCATCAGCTGATTACTAAAATAAAAAAAAAAATAATTTGCTACTGTACATCGTTAAATGAAGTGCAATATAAAAATGAATGAATTTATATTATATGAATGATAATTGTAGGTTTATATTCTAAATCTCGTGAGTTTGAGTGCTTATATGTCAATAGTTTGGTATTTGAGGTGTCAAACTCCCCTATACAACTTTTTCTTAGTGTTAAGACGCAGGGTGATTTTGGGGGGCATTTTTTCGTGGAAAAATGTGCGTCTTATGACACGGGAAATACGGTATATTCATATATATATTTATTTATATATATGCATATATATATATATATATATATATATATATATATATATATATATATATTAATTCAAATGGCATTAAAAATAATGCCGCAAAGTTGTACCCTGCATATTCAATGACAACAATAGTTAATGCATCGATTTAATAATGCATTAAACTGGGCATTATTCTTACAAACAAAACAGCCAGACTCGATAAGGATTAAATATTACATGAAATTTAAAAATTCGAGTAAGTCAGATATGCAAGTACTTTGGACTACACCAACCCTCATATTTAGGAATTTGTCCCCATTATCCTTATCCTTATCCTTATCCTTATCATTATCATTAATTATTATTATTATTATCATCGTCATCTAAGCTAAAACCCTTGTATGAAAAGCAAGATGCTATGAGTCCAAGGGCTTAAATAAGGAAAAATAGCCCAGTGAGAAAAGGAAATAAGGAAAATAGACGATATGAGAAATAATTAAAAATAAAATATTTTAAAAACAGTGACATCAAAACAGATCTTTCTTATATAAACTATAAAAAGACTTATGTCCGCCTATTGGCACAAAGTAGTGCCATGGGTTCATCTAATAGGTGGTGGTAATAATACTGTGAAACAGAATTCCACTAGGAAAACTAAAAGCACCAAAACAGACTTTAAAAAAAAAAGTCGAGCTACCTATAAAACCTTTCGATCACTAAGTTGGCGGATATGATCTCTTTATTCAAGGTAAATAGAAGACTATCATCTCTCCCCAGACGTAATTTTCTTAGATGGGATAGATAATCAGTAATCAACCTACACTGTTAAAATAAAACCCCGTAATTTTAATAAGAAATTCTCCGTAAAAAGATATTGTTTTCAACTGTATTTCAGTAACATATAGGCGACCGTAATTTTACCTTAATATCATTATCTTTTACGTGTCGGAGACCGTAGTATCACCCCGTTATATCGATATATCCATTTTCAAAACGGTAAAAATCCTGGAATAAATGTTGCCATACATTTACCGTTGTTTTTTTTTTTTTTTTTTTTTTTTTTTTTTTTTTTTTTTTGCAAAATTTTCAGTGTACAATCTTCTATATTTTAAGTAAATTGACGTCTATCGTCTAATTTTATTTAGCAGGAACCTATCTATCATATTTCCTGGTAATTATGTTATGACCTCTTTTCAGCCGTATGTCCCAAGAAAGAAACCACGGACTCTTTACAGTAATTTATATGCTGAATCCTCTCCTGGCTTTGCTACTTCCCCCAATAGGCAATTTTAACTTGTGATTGTTAAATAAGTCGTGAAAGCTATAATAAAAGAACTCGTCTTTATAAAATGAATTCCGACCTTTGAGAGGGTATAGTGTAACATTAATGTTTTTATATTAATTTTTTGACGTAATTAAACAATTTACATTGGAACGCATACCGACAATCATGTTTTATATAAATGTTATGAAAATAAAAATAAAATATATTATTTGCATATTTGAAATAAGAAAAAATACAATTATATTGTTTGCATATTTGAAATCAGAAATAATTGTTTGCATATTTGAAATCACAAAGAAAAGTACAATAATATTGTTTGCATATTTGAAATCAGAAATAATTGTTTGCATATTTGAAATTACAAAGAAAAGTACAATCATATTGTTTGCATATTTTAAAT
>NC_090737.1:21538324-21548324 GCF_036898095.1 Palaemon carinicauda
GATTATATACCCAGTATTAACCATGGCTCGCATTATCAAATTTTGGAAGGTGTATTGATTATATACCCAGTATTAACCATGGCTCGCATTAACAAATTTTGGAAGGTGTATTGATTATATACCCAGTATTAACCATGGATCGCATTAACAAATTTTGGAAGGTGTATTGATTATATACCCAGTATTAACCATGGCTCGCATTATCAAATTTTGGAAGGTGTATTGATTATATACCCAGTATTAACCATGGCTCGCATTAACAAATTTTGGAAGGTGTATTGATTATATACCCAGTATTAACCATGGATCGCATTAACAAATTTTGGAAGGTGTATTGATTATATACCCAGTATTAACCATGGCTCGCATTATCAAATTTTGGAAGGTGTATTGATTATATACCCAGTATTAACCATGGATCGCATTAACAAATTTTGGAAGGTGTATTGATTATATACCCAGTATTAACCATGGATCGCATTAACAAATTTTGGAAGGTGTATTGATTATATACCCAGTATTAACCATGGATCGCATTAACAAATTTTGGAAGGTGTATTGATTATATACCCAGTATTAACCATGGATCGCATTAACAAATTTTGGAAGGTGTATTGATTATATACCCAGTATTAACCATGGATCGCATTAACAAATTTTGGAAGGTGTATTGATTATATACCCAGTATTAACCATGGATCACATTAACAAATTTTGGAAGGTGTATTGATTATATACCCAGTATTAACCATGGATCGCATTAACAAATTTTGGAAGGTGTATTGATTATATACCCAGTATTAACCATGGATCGCATTAACAAATTTTGGAAGGTGTATTGATTATATACCCAGTATTAACCATGGATCGCATTAACAAATTTTGGAAGGTGTATTGATTATATACCCAGTATTAACCATGGATCGCATTAACAAATTTTGGAAGGTGTATTGATTATATACCCAGTATTAACCATGGATCGCATTAACAAATTTTGGAAGGTGTATTGATTATATACCCAGTATTAACCATGGATCACATTAACAAATTTTGGAAGGTGTATTGATTATATACCCAGTATTAACCATGGATCGCATTAACAAATTTTGGAAGGTGTATTGATTATATACCCAGTATTAACCATGGATCGCATTAACAAATTTTGGAAGGTGTATTGATTATATACCCAGTATTAACCATGGATCGCATTAACAAATTTTGGAAGGTGTATTGATTATATACCCAGTATTAACCATGGATCGCATTAACAAATTTTGGAAGGTGTATTGATTATATACCCAGTATTAACCATGGATCGCATTAACAAATTTTGGAAGGTGTATTGATTATATACCCAGTATTAACCATGGCTCGCATTAACAAATTTTGGAAGGTGTATTGATTATATACCCAGTATTAACCATGGCTCGCATTAACAAATTTTGGAAGGTGTATTGATTATATACCCAGTATTAACCATGGATCGCATTAACAAATTTTGGAAGGTGTATTGATTATATACCCAGTATTAACCATGGATCGCATTAACAAATTTTGGAAGGTGTATTGATTATATACCCAGTATTAACCATGGATCGCATTAACAAATTTTGGAAGGTGTATTGATTATATACCCAGTATTAACCATGGCTCGCATTAACAAATTTTGGAAGGTGTATTGATTATATACCCAGTATTAACCATGGCTCGCATTAACAAATTTTGGAAGGTGTATTGATTATATACCCAGTATTAACCATGGATCGCATTAACAAATTTTGGAAGGTGTATTGATTATATACCCAGTATTAACCATGGATCGCATTAACAAATTTTGGAAGGTGTATTGATTATATACCCAGTATTAACCATGGATCGCATTAACAAATTTTGGAAGGTGTATTGATTATATACCCAGTATTAACCATGGCTCGCATTAACAAATTTTGGAAGGTGTATTGATTATATACCCAGTATTAACCATGGCTCGCATTAACAAATTTTGGAAGGTGTATTGATTATATACCCAGTATTAACCATATTCGCATTAACAAATTTTGGAAGGTGTATTGATTATATACCCAGTATTAACCATGGATCGCATTAACAAATTTTGGAAGGTGTATTGATTATATACCCAGTATTAACCATGGCTCGCATTAACAAATTTTGGAAGGTGTATTGATTATATACCCAGTATTAACCATGGATCGCATTAACAAATTTTGGAAGGTGTATTGATTATATACCCAGTATTAACCATGGATCGCATTAACAAATTTTGGAAGGTGTATTGATTATATACCCAGTATTAACCATGGCTCGCATTACAAATTTTGGAAGGTGTATTGATTATATACCCAGTATTAACCATGGCTCGCATTAACAAATTTTGGAAGGTGTATTGATTATATACCCAGTATTAACCATGGATCGCATTAACAAATTTTGGAAGGTGTATTGATTATATACCCAGTATTAACCATGGCTCGCATTAACAAATTTTGGAAGGTGTATTGATTATATACCCAGTATTAACCATGGCTCGCATTAACAAATTTTGGAAGGTGTATTGATTATATACCCAGTATTAACCATGGATCGCATTAACAAATTTTGGAAGGTGTATTGATTATATACCCAGTATTAACCATGGCTCGCATTATCAAATTTTGGAAGGTGTATTGATTATATACCCAGTATTAACCATGGATCGCATTAACAAATTTTGGAAGGTGTATTGATTATATACCCAGTATTAACCATGGATCGCATTAACAAATTTTGGAAGGTGTATTGATTATATACCCAGTATTAACCATGGATCGCATTAACAAATTTTGGAAGGTGTATTGATTATATACCCAGTATTAACCATGGATCGCATTAACAAATTTTGGAAGGTGTATTGATTATATACCCAGTATTAACCATGGATCGCATTAACAAATTTTGGAAGGTGTATTGATTATATACCCAGTATTAACCATGGATCGCATTAACAAATTTTGGAAGGTGTATTGATTATATACCCAGTATTAACCATGGATCGCATTAACAAATTTTGGAAGGTGTATTGATTATATACCCAGTATTAACCATGGATCGCATTAACAAATTTTGGAAGGTGTATTGATTATATACCCAGTATTAACCATGGATCGCATTAACAAATTTTGGAAGGTGTATTGATTATATACCCAGTATTAACCATGGCTCGCATTAACAAATTTTGGAAGGTGTATTGATTATATACCCAGTATTAACCATGGATCGCATTAACAAATTTTGGAAGGTGTATTGATTATATACCCAGTATTAACCATGGATCACATTAACAAATTTTGGAAGGTGTATTGATTATATACCCAGTATTAACCATGGATCGCATTAACAAATTTTGGAAGGTGTATTGATTATATACCCAGTATTAACCATGGATCGCATTAACAAATTTTGGAAGGTGTATTGATTATATACCCAGTATTAACCATGGATCGCATTAACAAATTTTGGAAGGTGTATTGATTATATACCCAGTATTAACCATGGATCGCATTAACAAATTTTGGAAGGTGTATTGATTATATACCCAGTATTAACCATGGATCACATTACAAATTTTGGAAGGTGTATTGATTATATACCCAGTATTAACCATGGCTCGCATTATCAAATTTTGGAAGGTGTATTGATTATATACCCAGTATTAACCATGGCTCGCATTATCAAATTTTGGAAGGTGTATTGATTATATACCCAGTATTAACCATGGATCGCATTACAAATTTTGGAAGGTGTATTGATTATATACCCAGTATTAACCATGGATCGCATTATCAAATTTTGGAAGGTGTATTGATTATATACCCAGTATTAACCATGGATCACATTAACAAATTTTGGAAGGTGTATTGATTATATACCCAGTATTAACCATGGATCGCATTAACAAATTTTGGAAGGTGTATTGATTATATACCCAGTATTAACCATGGATCGCATTAACAAATTTTGGAAGGTGTATTGATTATATACCCAGTATTAACCATGGATCGCATTAACAAATTTTGGAAGGTGTATTGATTATATACCCAGTATTAACCATGGATCGCATTAACAAATTTTGGAAGGTGTATTGATTATATACCCAGTATTAACCATGGATCACATTAACAAATTTTGGAAGGTGTATTGATTATATACCCAGTATTAACCATGGCTCGCATTATCAAATTTTGGAAGGTGTATTGATTATATACCCAGTATTAACCATGGCTCGCATTATCAAATTTTGGAAGGTGTATTGATTATATACCCAGTATTAACCATGGATCGCATTACAAATTTTGGAAGGTGTATTGATTATATACCCAGTATTAACCATGGATCGCATTATCAAATTTTGGAAGGTGTATTGATTATATACCCAGTATTAACCATGGATCGCATTAACAAATTTTGGAAGGTGTATTGATTATATACCCAGTATTAACCATGGATCGCATTAACAAATTTTGGAAGGTGTATTGATTATATACCCAGTATTAACCATGGCTCGCATTATCAAATTTTGGAAGGTGTATTGATTATATACCCAGTATTAACCATGGATCGCATTAACAAATTTTGGAAGGTGTATTGATTATATACCCAGTATTAACCATGGCTCGCATTATCAAATTTTGGAAGGTGTATTGATTATATACCCAGTATTAACCATGGCTCGCATTAACAAATTTTGGAAGGTGTATTGATTATATACCCAGTATTAACCATGGATCGCATTAACAAATTTTGGAAGGTGTATTGATTATATACCCAGTATTAACCATGGCTCACATTATCAAATTTTGGAAGGTGTATTGATTATATACCCAGTATTAACCATGGCTCGCATTAACAAATTTTGGAAGGTGTATTGATTATATACCCAGTATTAACCATGGCTCGCATTAACAAATTTTGGAAGGTGTATTGATTATATACCCAGTATTAACCATGGCTCGCATTATCAAATTTTGGAAGGTGTATTGATTATATACCCAGTATTAACCATGGCTCGCATTAACAAATTTTGGAAGGTGTATTGATTATATACCCAGTATTAACCATGGATCGCATTAACAAATTTTGGAAGGTGTATTGATTATATACCCAGTATTAACCATGGATCGCATTAACAAATTTTGGAAGGTGTATTGATTATATACCCAGTATTAACCATGGATCGCATTAACAAATTTTGGAAGGTGTATTGATTATATACCCAGTATTAACCATGGATCGCATTAACAAATTTTGGAAGGTGTATTGATTATATACCCAGTATTAACCATGGCTCACATTCAAATTTTGGAAGGTGTATTGATTATATACCCAGTATTAACCATGGATCACATTAACAAATTTTGGAAGGTGTATTGATTATATACCCAGTATTAACCATGGATCGCATTAACAAATTTTGGAAGGTGTATTGATTATATACCCAGTATTAACCATGGATCGCATTAACAAATTTTGGAAGGTGTATTGATTATATACCCAGTATTAACCATGGCTCGCATTAACAAATTTTGGAAGGTGTATTGATTATATACCCAGTATTAACCATGGATCGCATTAACAAATTTTGGAAGGTGTATTGATTATATACCCAGTATTAACCATGGATCACATTAACAAATTTTGGAAGGTGTATTGATTATATACCCAGTATTAACCATGGATCGCATTAACAAATTTTGGAAGGTGTATTGATTATATACCCAGTATTAACCATGGATCACATTAACAAATTTTGGAAGGTGTATTGATTATATACCCAGTATTAACCATGGCTCGCATTAACAAATTTTGGAAGGTGTATTGATTATATACCCAGTATTAACCATGGATCGCATTAACAAATTTTGGAAGGTGTATTGATTATATACCCAGTATTAACCATGGATCGCATTAACAAATTTTGGAAGGTGTATTGATTATATACCCAGTATTAACCATGGCTCGCATTATCAAATTTTGGAAGGTGTATTGATTATATACCCAGTATTAACCATGGCTCGTATTATCAAATTTTGGAAGGTGTATTGATTATATACCCAGTATTAACCATGGATCGCATTACAAATTTTGGAAGGTGTATTGATTATATACCCAGTATTAACCATGGATCGCATTATCAAATTTTGGAAGGTGTATTGATTATATACCCAGTATTAACCATGGATCGCATTAACAAATTTTGGAAGGTGTATTGATTATATACCCAGTATTAACCATGGATCGCATTAACAAATTTTGGAAGGTGTATTGATTATATACCCAGTATTAACCATGGCTCGCATTATCAAATTTTGGAAGGTGAATTGATTATATACCCAGTATTAACCATGGCTCGCATTACAAATTTTGGAAGGTGTATTGATTATATACCCAGTATTAACCATGGATCGCATTAACAAATTTTGGAAGGTGTATTGATTATATACCCAGTATTAACCATGGATCACATTAACAAATTTTGGAAGGTGTATTGATTATATACCCAGTATTAACCATGGATCGCATTAACAAATTTTGGAAGGTGTATTGATTATATACCCAGTATTAACCATGGCTCGCATTAACAAATTTTGGAAGGTGTATTGATTATATACCCAGTATTAACCATGGCTCGCATTACAAATTTTGGAAGGTGTATTGATTATATACCCAGTATTAACCATGGATCGCATTAACAAATTTTGGAAGGTGTATTGATTATATACCCAGTATTAACCATGGATGGCATTAACAAATTTTGGAAGGTGTATTGATTATATACCCAGTATTAACCATGGATCGCATTAACAAATTTTGGAAGGTGTATTGATTATATACCCAGTATTAACCATGGATCGCATTAACAAATTTTGGAAGGTGTATTGATTATATACCCAGTATTAACCATGGCTCGCATTATCAAATTTTGGAAGGTGTATTGATTATATACCCAGTATTAACCATGGCTCGCATTAACAAATTTTGGAAGGTGTATTGATTATATACCCAGTATTAACCATAATTCGCATTACCAAATTTTGGAAGGTGAATTGATTATATACCCAGTATTAACCATGGATCGCATTAACAAATTTTGGAAGGTGTATTGATTATATACCCAGTATTAACCATGGCTCGCATTATCAAATTTTGGAAGGTGTATTGATTATATACCCAGTATTAACCATGGATGGCATTAAAAATTTTGGAAGGTGTATTGATTATATACCCAGTATTAACCATGGATCGCATTAACAAATTTTGGAAGGTGTATTGATTATATACCCAGTATTAACCATGGATCGCATTCAACAAATTTTGGAAGGTGTATTGATTATATACCCAGTATTAACCATGGCTCGCATTATCAAATTTTGGAAGGTGTATTGATTATATACCCAGTATTAACCATGGCTCGCATTATCAAATTTTGGAAGGTGTATTGATTATATACCCAGTATTAACCATGGCTCGCATTACCAAATTTTGGAAGGTGAATTGATTATATACCCAGTATTAACCATGGATCGCATTAACAAATTTTCGAAGGTGTATTGATTATATACCCAGTATTAACCATGGCTCGGCATTATCAAATTTTGGAAGGTGTATTGATTATATACCCAGTATTAACCATGGATCGCATTAACAAATTTTGGAAGGTGTATTGATTATATACCCAGTATTAACCATGGATGGCATTAAAAAATTTTGGAAGGTGTATTGATTATATACCCAGTATTAACCATGGATCGCATTAACAAATTTTGGAAGGTGTATTGATTATATACCCAGTATTAACCATGGATCGCATTAACAAATTTTGGAAGGTGTATTGATTATATACCCAGTATTAACCATGGCTCGCATTATCAAATTTTGGAAGGTGTATTGATTATATACCCAGTATTAACCATGGCTCGCATTAACAAATTTTGGAAGGTGTATTGATTATATACCCAGTATTAACCATGGCTCGCATTACCAAATTTTGGAAGGTGTATTGATTATATACCCAGTATTAACCATGGATCGCATTAACAAATTTTGGAAGGTGTATTGATTATATACCCAGTATTAACCATGGCTCGCATTATCAAATTTTGGAAGGTGTATTGATTATATACCCAGTATTAACCATGGATCGCATTAACAAATTTTGGAAGGTGTATTGATTATATACCCAGTATTAACCATGGATCGCATTAACAAATTTTGGAAGGTGTATTGATTATATACCCAGTATTAACCATGGATCGCATTAAAAAATTTTGGAAGGTGTATTGATTATATACCCAGTATTAACCATGGCTCGCATTATCAAATTTTGGAAGGTGTATTGATTATATACCCAGTATTAACCATGGCTCGCATTAACAAATTTTGGAAGGTGTATTGATTATATACCCAGTATTAACCATGGCTCGCATTACCAAATTTTGGAAGGTGAATTGATTATATACCCAGTATTAACCATGGATCGCATTAACAAATTTTCGAAGGTGTATTGATTATATACCCAGTATTAACCATGGCTCGAAATTATCAAATTTTGGAAGGTGTATTGATTATATACCCAGTATTAACCATGGCTCGCATTATCAAATTTTGGAAGGTGTATTGATTATATACCCAGTATTAACCATGGATCGCATTAACAAATTTTGGAAGGTGTATTGATTATATACCCAGTATTAACCATGGCTCGCATTACCAAATTTTGGAAGGTGAATTGATTATATACCCAGTATTAACCATGGATTGCATTAACAAATTTTCGAAGGTGTATTGATTATATACCCAGTATTAACCATGGATCGCATTACCAAATTTTGGAAGGTGTATTGATTATATACCCAGTATTAACCATGGCTCGCATTAACAAATTTTGGAAGGTGTATTGATTATATACCCAGTATTAACCATGGCTCGCATTACTAAATTTTGGAAGGTGTTTTGATTATATACCCAGTATTAACCATGGCTCGCATTACCAAATTTTGGAAGGTGTATTGATTATATACCCAGTATTAACCATGGATCGCATTAACAAATTTTGGAAGGTGTATTGATTATATACCCAGTATTAACCATGGCTCGCATTACCAAATTTTGGAAGGTGAATTGATTATATACCCAGTATTAACCATGGATCGCATTAACAAATTTTGGAAGGTGTATTGATTATATACCCAGTATTAACCATGGATCGCATTAACAAATTTTCGAAGGTGTATTGATTATATACCCAGTATTAACCATGGATTCCTATTTTCTTATGATATATAGATTATGCCCAATATTAACCTTAGATTTCTGAAAAAGACTAATTTTGGAAGATGTATTGATGCCCAATTAATATCAAACCTGGATTTATGAAACACATTATGGCAGTTGTATTTATTATGCCCAATATTAACCCTGCATTTCTATAAAATCTTTTAATGATATTGATTATGCCCAGTATTAACCATGGATTACAGAAAAAAAAATGGAAGATGTATTGATTATACCAGTATTAATAATGGATTCGAAAAACATTTAAGATATATTGATTATGCCCAATATTAACCCTGGATATATGAAACACAATTTGGAAGATGTATTAATTATGCCCAATTAATACTAACCTGGATTTATGAAGACATTTTGGAAGATGTATTAATTATGCCCAATTAATATTAACCCTGGATATCTGAAACACACTTTGGAAGATGTATTGATTATGCCCAATTAATATTAACCCTGGAATTATGAAACACACTTTGTAAGATGATTGATTATGCCCAATTAATATTAACCTTGGATTTATGACACACATTTTGGAAGATGTATTGATTATTCCCAATTAGAATTAACCCTGGATTTATGAAACACAATTTGGAAGATGTATTGATAATACCCAATTAATATTAACCATGGATATCTGAAACACATATTGGAAGATGGA
>NC_090737.1:21558324-21566678 GCF_036898095.1 Palaemon carinicauda
TATTATTATTACTTGCTAAGCTACAACCCTAGTTGGAAAAACAGAATGCTGTAAGCCTGGGGGACCCAACAGGGAAAATAGCCCAGTAAGGAAAGGAAAAAAGTAAAAAATAAAATATTTTAAGAACAGTAGTATTAAAATACACATTTCCTATATAAACTATAAAAACTTTAACAGATCAAAAGGAAGAGAAATAAGATAGAAAAGTGTGCCCGAGTGTACCCTCAAGCAAGAGAACTCTAACACAAAACAGTGAAAGACCATGGTACAGAGGCTATGGTACTACCAAAGACTAGAGAACAATGGCTTGATTTTGGAGTGTTCTTCTGCTAGAAGAGCTGCTTACCATAGCTAATGAGTCACTTTTACCCTTACCAAGATGAAAGTAGCCACTTGACTATTACAGTGCAGTAGTTAACCCCTTGGGTGAAGAAGAATTGATTGGTAATAATAAAATTCCTGTGTGACAGGTTTTTCAAAACGAGGCATTGAAAGGATGGGAGATGGACAGCCATGGCAAGTGCTCCCGAGCCCCTGAGTTAAATTACATATGAAAGCTGCCAGGAAAAATGTCTAACATCCCAGGTCACAGAGTGTGTGTCTACACCGCACTGAACACGTAAAAAATTCAATGTTAAACAACTCCCAATTGTAATAGCCTTAGAAAAAATCTACTCTTAATAATGAATATATTAAATTATATTATCAATATGCCTCGGTGAGAGAGAGAGAGAGAGAGACTATACTACGATGTCAAAAGTGTAAGATCACTGTACCCTTATTGTAACTCTGTATATGGCTTCTGCTGAAATAAAGATTATTATTATTATTATTATTATTATTATTATTATTATTATTATTATTATTATTATTATTACTAATCTTTTCCTTTATCAAAATCCATAATGCACTCGTTGCCAACTAATTAACATTGTGTAAACCTTAAAACACAAGATAAATTGGATGTAACAAATCTTTGAAACAACTCAATGAATACAGAAACTGTCTCCGGACAAACTAAGCTTCTGTTAAGTCTTCATAATAACTGAACAACTTATTTAAATTTCACATAATTTTTAATATCGATACGTGTTCCGAATCACATTTTTACGAGACTCTTACGCAGGACTATATTAGTTAAGCAATGGAATGAACACTTTAATATAAAGGTTGTAGTGGTGAAATTCTATGATACAAAAATATCCGGATACTCAAAATTGAATTAACAAATATTGATAATTGAAAACTAATATTCTTTAAACTGGGAAAAAATAAGATAATTTTTTAAATATATAAATGATTTTTCACAAGACTTCATAAAATTTCATGACTAATTTAACAATCCTTGTGGTAGCAGATGTGGTAACGTCCCTCTCAAACTAGTTAGTTCCTTTGGCTGCTGCAACCTCACCATACTTCAGAGCTAAGAATAGGGGGGGGGGCGGTTGGAGTTTGGGTGAGCGTATGAGTCTACCTGCTGAATCATTGGCAGCCATTGCCTGGCCCTACTTGGTCCTAGCTTGCGTGGAGAGGAGACTCG
The DNA here is from genome assembly GCF_036898095.1 of Palaemon carinicauda. Lineage (NCBI taxonomy): Eukaryota > Metazoa > Arthropoda > Malacostraca > Decapoda > Palaemonidae > Palaemon > Palaemon carinicauda. The sequence continues at coordinate 21,559,865 of NC_090737.1, forward strand.
GACGCCGATCATATGTACATGTGGTCAGTCTCTATGGCATTATCCTGCTTGATAGGACAATGTCACTGTCCCTTGCCTCATCCATTCATGACCGGCCCTTTAAACCTACTAAGCTTCCGATTTCTTTGTTTTGCAACGTGATTGACGTCGGTTCTTCTGGAAAGTCATCTTTTATACATAGAAAAAAAAAATAGTCCTAATCGCTCCCTCAGAAATTTAGATTTTTTATCTACGCTGATCTCAGATTCTATTCCATTAGTAACGTCAATATATATATATATATATATATATATACATATATATATATATATATATATATATATATTTTATATACATTTATATACACATACATATATATACTACATATATATACATACATACATATACACATACATATACATATATATGAATATATAATAAGAATATATATATTTATATATACTATATATATGTATATATATACATATATATGTATATATATACATATATATGCATATATATACATATACATATAAATATATATATATATATATATATATATACACACATATACATATAAACACAAACATATACGAGCAATACATATGTTAAAAGATTCGTGTTCAAACAATTCCAATGTGAAAAGGCAATGCTCTCCAAGTCAAAAGTACAGTCTTTGATAAAGACCCAATGATTCAGTCCAATACTTAGTTAACCTCATTACATTCTTATTAGCTTGATACTTCTTTGTAACCTAAGCTTTTGTAATTGGATTTTCCAGTATTAAAATGGGTAATTGTAAAGATATTTTCTATTTCGACATTCAGAGCGGTTTTTGTACACAATTACCGAGTTTTGTATCTTCGTAAATAAAAACCAAATTAGGCACATAGATAAATCATAAATTGATACGTGAAACCAGTAAAGTAATTGATATAAAGCTTTTATGTTAGGAAAAAGGTTTCATGGAAAAACGGATATTGTTAAATGCTAGAGAAAAGCCACTGAACTTAGAAAGTGAAGGCCTTGAAATTTCTTAAAACTGCGATAAACATTGGATCTTTCAAAAGGAAAGTTAAGGCACTATAACTATAACTAATTATTTTTCCCCCTTTGTAAATCAAAAACTGTTGTGCCGAAGGTTCTAATATAATCAAAGAAAACTGTATTACTCATATTATTTACGGTAACAAATTTTTAACCAAGTCATAATGCACTATCTCATTTAATACAAATCGTTTTCTGTATAATTACATTTTTTAACAGCAAATGCCATTTCCTACACATTCAGTATATGCAGTTAAACTATTTTGCATGATCAATTTGCAATCATGAAAACATATACTTAAAATTCCAAACCAAACAAAAAAGCCCTTAGAATTCCACCATCAATTTTCAAGATTTCTTCAATATCATCAAGTAATTATGATATGATTTGTTATCAAAACACGCAGCCAATAATCTGATATTTCTTATTAAACTCAAGACAAAGGCGAAAAACAATGTTTCTTAAACATATGATTTTCAACTTCTATCAGAAATTTAACTACACGTTTCACGTACAAATAAAGTTCTTATTTCATTACTGAACAAAACTGAAAGATTTGACTTTTGAGAACCTTGGCATAAATCTGTTAATTCCGTGAATTTTGAAATGCAGTTATCATTTAAAATAAATCATCTATTTTGAAATACTAGGTGGTCACAGGGCTTAATGAATATTAAATAAATGAAAACCTCTATAAAGACATACGTACTTTATATATATATATATATATATATATATATATAATGTATATATATATAATGTATATATATAATGTATATATATAATGTATATATATATATATATATATACATACTGTATAATAAAACTATATGTATCGATACATATACACATGTAAATATTTTTCAAAATTAGCATTTAACATTGAATTTATGCTTGGGTATATTTACAACATGGAAATTCTTAGGATGGATGATTCTTTTATAATAAACACTTATAATATATATATATATATATATATATAAATATATATAAATATATATATATATATATATATATATATATATTATATATATAGTTCGGCCATCCATCGTCTTCTCTTCCTGCGTGTGTGACAGTGCACGCGCGTGCGAGTTAGTTTGAGTTAATACGATATAACTTTATGTCATGAAACGGTAGTCCTGATTATATACTTATTTATAACCTAAAGTTTGCTACTGTCTTAAAAGATTGAATTGAAACTTTATCTATAAGTAATATATCTATGATACGTAATTAATCAATTTTTCTTTTTAAAGAAAAGGGGACTAAACTTAATACTACATAGAAAAAGGAACATTTATGTATGAGGTTACTATTTATGTCTATTCTAATTACACGCAAATAGTATTTAAACTAATAGAATGCATTAACATTTTAACACTATATAGTTACGAGGTACAAGTAATTCTAATATATCCATCCACCATAATATTCAGTCCACGAAAGCGCAATCGTCAACAGTGAGTGAAAGAAATCTCAAAACTATTAGATAAAAAGGGACTGGGATGATAGAAGTTGAAGGATGGGGGGGGGGGGGGGGAGATATTGGAGGATGGAGAATGAGAAAGGGGGGGGAGGGGGAGGGGGGAGGGTAAGACATACACCACACATTAGCGATACTGCGAAGTTGGAACAAGCTGGGAGACGTGGCACAGCTCCTTTGCGACACCCCGAAGGCTAGACGTGGCAACCGGGCATGAAGAATGGCAGATCGCCGGTGGTCGAGTAGAAGACGAGTCAGGGGGCTGTCTCGAGTTTTTTTTTCTTCATTTTTTTATCTTTCTTTTTTTTCTTTTTTTTTTTTACCCTATCTCGCGCGGAGTGTTGGCGTAGCATCGTTGCACAGGACTGTGGGAGGCTATTATCCCAGACTTCAGTATGGCCCGAGTTATTACGGCGTTTATAAATGAACCAAAACCTAATTTAAGAAGAGACTATTGCTCCACGCCACTGATATTTTTTTTTTTGGCAGAATCTAATTATCCTCTCTCTCTCTCTCTCTCTCTCTCTCTCTCTCTCTCTCTCTCTCTCTCTCTCTCTCTCTCTCTCTCTCAAGAATGTTGTCATTTCAATGCTTAATCACTATACAACTTGTTAGAACTAAATACGCACACATACATAAAGTAAAAGGATTAACCTGTATATGATCAAACGCACGCGCGAACACACTAAACACACACATAATAAATAAATAAAAAAATAAATAAATATATATATATATATATATATATACAGTGGTATGTATATATACAGTATATATTATATATACACAGACATATATATATATATATATATATATATATATATATATATACAGTATATATTATATATACACACACACATATATATATACATATATATATATATATATATATACACCTAATATATATATATATATATATATATATATATATATATATATACTATATACATACTATATACAGAGAGAGAGAGAGAGAGAGAGAGAGAGAAGAGAGAGAGAGAGAGAGAGAGAGAGAGAGAGTTGGTTCTTGCTATGGTATGGTATGGTATGGGAGGTCGTGCTCTACTTAGGCTGAGAAGAGGGGATTCTACGACGCTATAATTAAGTAACTTAAGGCTGTGGCACTCACGATTTATGAAGTCATACGGGGATCCTATGATTAAATGTCTATGAGAGAGAGAGAGAGAGAGAGAGAGAGAGAGAGAGAGAGAGAGAGAGAGAGAGAGAGAGAGAGAACTATTTTACACTTTCTACAAGTTTAAAAATATCCAGAGAGAGAGAGAGAGAGAGAGAGAGAGAGAGAGAGAGAGAGAGAGAGAGAGAGAGAGAGAGAGAGAGAGAGAGAGAGAGAGAGATATTACTTTTTCTATTGATATATTTGTGCATGAGAGACAGAGCACTTTTTCTATTGATATATTTTTGTGTAAGAGAGAGAGAGAGAGAGAGAGAGAGAGAGAGAGAGAGAGAGAGAGAGAGAGACGAGAGAGAGAGAGAGAGAATATTCTACACTTTCTAAAAGTTTAAAAATACCTGGAGAGAGAGAGAGAGAGAGAGAGAGAGAGAGAGAGAGAGAGAGAGAGAGAGAGAGAGAGAGAGAGAGAGAATATTCTACACTTCCTAAAAGTTTAACAATACCGAGAGAGAGAGAGAGAGAGAGAGAGAGAGAGAGAGAGAGAGAGAGAGAGAGAGAGAGATATTCTACACTTTCTAAAAGTTTAAAAATACCCAGAGAGAGAGAGAGAGAGAGAGAGAGAGAGAGAGAGAGAGAGAGAGAGAGAGAGAGAGAGAGAGAGAGAGAATATTTTACACTATCTAAAAGTTTAAAAATACCCGTAATGCAGTTCTGTCACGGAAACTTCTAAACATTAAAAAATAAAAATAAAAGCAAGTTCCATTTTGCTTAAAATTCATATTATTTGTAGTCTATGTACAACTCATTTGTTATAGGTAAACAACACCTAAAAGACAAATCAAGGCCAAAAAAATCTATCTTTAAAGGGATTATTTTATTTTTTCACGAAAACATCTGATCTTTAAATAAGTAATTAATTTTTCACGAAAACATACGATCTTTAAATAAGTAATTAATTTTTTCAGGAAAACATCTGATCTTTAAATAAGTAATTAATTTTTCACGAAAACATCCAATCTCTAAATAAGTAAAACATCTGATCTTTAAATAAGTAATTATTTTTTCACGAAAACATCCGATCTTTAAATAAGTAATTAATTTTTCACGAAAACATCCGATCTTTAAATAAGTATTTAATTTTTCAGGAAAACATCTGATCTTTGAAAGAATAATTTACTTTTCCACGAAACCATATGATCTTTAAAAGAAATTGATTTTTTTTCACGAAAACATCTGATCTTTAAATGAATAATCAATTTCTCACGAAAATAATTTTGAAGGAATAATTTATCTTTCACGAAAAAATCTGATCTTTAAAGGAATAAGAAATTTTTTCACACCAACATTGATCTTCAAAGAATAAGTAATTTTTCACGAAATTGTGATAGAACGTTGCGCATTGCACCTCTCTTAATCTAAGGTGACATACTTCTTAGTTTTCTCGAAATATAATATTTGGAATTGCTTTCCTTCGAAAGAAACTCATTCCGTCTAAGAATCAATGTCAAAAACACTATTCTATCCAAGTAATTCTTTAATAAATACTTGGAAAAAAACATCCCAATGTTCTTTACTTGTTTATATGAAATAAAGATGTTATATATCCCATTCGAACATTAATTCCTTTATGCTTAAAAATTATTATTCTCAACACAAACTCTTACTCTTACTTTAGAATTTTTTGGAAGCTAATATAAGTTAATAAATAAAGTTTCAAAACCATTTTTAAGACGGTAGAAAATTTTAGGTTATTAATAAGTATACGGTCAGGACTACTGTTTCATGACATGCAATTATATCGTATTTACTGATTTACACTATTTTGGTAAAACCTATCACGTTTGAGTGTAAAAATAATTCACCTGTACAGAAACTAGACTTTCGTTGATTCTAACAGAACAAAAGGGATTCCAGTTAAAGGTAAAATCTTGCTTAATTACAATTACTATAACCATCGTCCAACGCTTAACACTCGTTAGAAAAGCTGATTACTACACGCCTACTGACCCCACCATTAAGGAGTCCAATACTAAAAAATAGATACTATGTAATGTAAGCATATATAAGATAAACTAGAGGGGCCCTCAGTAGAGCGAAGACCTCGCGCGTCAGCTTATTTCTCGACCTTTTGCTCGACCTTGACCTTGTCCTTTGACCTTAACATGCATTAATTGGCGTGGATTTCATACACTCAAATATGAACCAAGTTTGAAGTCTCTGGGACAACGATGTCCAAACTTATGGCCGAGTAGGTGAAATGGACATTTTGCTAGACCGTGACCTTGACCTTTGACACTGACCTTCCAAAATTTGTCATTTTCAGCTTTTTACAGAATAGTTAATACATGCAAATTTCATTGCTCTACGATTAAAATTGTGGCCAGGAAGCCGTTCACAAACACACACAACACGAACACAAGAACAGGGGGTTAAACATAACCTCCTTCCAACTTCATTGGCAGAGGTAATAAATAGGAAACAGACATGATTGAATGATAAAATAAAGATATCAAATGGAAATTACTGGACATTAAATCATTTCAAAGGCGTTGAAGGGAACTAAGATCTGTTTAGTGTATTCTAAAGGTCAAAATATTCGCTTTTCTTAGTGAACTTCAACAGGCGCATTTTAATCCCTGTTCGGAATCGTTAAAAACCGAAACAGTAGAACCTATTCAACAGCTTTTTTAAATATACAAAATACAGAATGAACGAACTACCACAGATTACATTTAGCAGAGCAAGGACACAATAAATGTGCAGCTGGACAAAACAACTCCTGGCACACCTAGCTCTGAAGAAATGCACCCTGTCACATCCTCACTACACAGAGAATAACCAAGCAGATAGCATAGTGGAGAGATGGCAGATGTGGTGGGCTGGATTATACATAGGAACTCGCTGCGCAGTAAGGGCGTGACAGAGTGCACTTCCTCAGAACAAGGTGTTTAAGGGTTAAAGGGAGCTCATGAATGGCAGAGGCAAGGGGCAGTGACATTGCCATATCAAGCAGGCTAATGCCCAAGAGACTGACCAAATATAGGTCTACATATGATCAGCGACCAACCCCCCTCTCCTCCCAAGCTAGAACCAAGGAGGGCTAGGCAATGGATGCTGATGATTCAGCAGATTGACCTACAGGCTCACCCTAACCCCCAATCCTTAGCTCACA
>NC_090737.1:21572178-21577178 GCF_036898095.1 Palaemon carinicauda
AACTTGAAATTCCGTGGGAAATAAATTTTCTGTTGCAGGAGCTCTTATTCAAATCAAGATCATATTAATTTCACGTAGATTTATGGAGTCCTTTTGAACACGTTATTATGAATCTTAATTTTATTATGCCCTGCTAGCTTGTAAGAGTACCCAGCTCGTCAAAGGGCACAGAAGTAAGGGAGCCTGTAGCTGCATGAACAACAGCAGCAGCAGCAGCAGCAGCAGCAGCAGCAACAGCAATAACAACAACAAGAACTGTTGGTGGAGGAAGAGGGGGAGGAGGAGGATGATTAGGAGTAGGAGCAGGAGACGACTTCTCCTTAGTCATTAACATTACAAAGGGCAAGTTGTGTGCGTACAACAATGTACGCGCCAAAGTCCCATGTACGTGCCATAACTAATTATCCGGTTATCTTGTAAGGTATACTCACGCACACCGATGATGCTTCTCTTTCACATATAAGAGCGAGCCTTGTATTGGTCCGATGGCTCGGTCTGCGACAGGCACGATGGGGGAGGTTCTTATTAACAGGCTGGGTTTAAGCTTTTGTCTCGAAAATCAAGTATATTTTTGCGCCGAAATATTCATGATGTAAATTTATATTTCACTCGCTATTAAAACAGAGTTTTATGCTAAAAAAAAAAAAAAAAAACTCATTCACACACCCAGTAGGTTAGCCAAGGCACCAGCCACCCGTTGAGATACTACCGCTGGGTATTGGGTCCTTTGACTGGCCAGATACTACTACATTAGATCTCTCTCTCTGATTAAAGCTAGCTTTTCCTTTACCTACACAGACACCGAATAGTCTGGCCTATTCTTTACACGTTCTCAATTGTAATCAATTGAGAACGTGTAAACTGTTCAGTGGTACTCTCCACTTGGTAAGAGTAGGAGACTCTCTATCTATAGTAATCAGCTCTTCTAGGAAAAGGTCACTCCAAAATCAAAACTCTGTTCTCTAATTTTGGTAGTGCCATAGCCTCTGTACTGTCTTGGGTTAGAGTTTTATTGCTCGAAGGTACAATCGGGCGCACTATTCTGTCCGTTTCCTTATTTTCTTTCCTCACTGGTCTATTTTTCCTGATGGAGCCTTGTGGTTATAATTCAGCTTAACTGGGGTTGTATCTTAACTAGTAATAATAACAATAGTAATGTGTGAGTGTGTATTATATATATATATATATATATATATATATATATATATATATATATATATATATATATATATACAGTGTATATATATATATATATATATATATATACAGTGTATATATATATATATATATATATATATATATATATATATATATATATATATATATATAAAACAAACTTCTTTTCCTTGGGAATGTGGTGATTTCAGACGGTGTTACCTATACAGTTCCTCATAAGTATTTAGGAATCACTAGCTCCACGCCTCCCATCTCGCTTGTTGAAAGGGCTTCGGTACCTATGTTGTCAATCTTTATTTTTCAGTCATTCATTCAAGTTCCGATTAGGTCCAAATAGATTTCTTTGAAATTTTCTTATCACTTGGTCTGCTTGGTTATAGACTATGGAAAGAGTTACGTTGAAGACCTAAAGAAAGAGTAGATATGATTTTGTTCTTTAGGTATTAATTGGTCGCACAATTAACCCATAGTTTTGATTTTGATTTGAGCAAACAATCCCTAAATGTTAATTAGAACACTACTGAATGTTGTTTTTATTATTATTATTACTACTACTATTACTATTACTAATACTAGCTAAGCTACACCTCTGGCTGGAAAAGCAGGATGCTATAAGCCAAAGCGCTCCAGCAGGGAAAATATCCCAGTGAGAAAAGGAAATAAGGAAACAAAGAAGTGTGCCTAAGTATACCCCAAAGCAAAAGAGAACTCTAACTCATGACAGTAGAGGACCATTGGACAAAGGCTATAACACTACCCAAGACTTGATTGCTTGAGGGTACACTAGGGCATACTATCTTATTTCTCTTCCTATGGTTTTTTTTTAAGTTTTTATAGTTTATATAAGAAAGATTTATTCTAATATCGTTACTGTCCTTAAAATATTTTATTTTAATTGTTCATTACTTCTCTTGTAGTTTCCTTATTTCCTTTCCTCTATGGGCTATTTTCCCTGTTGGAGTCCAGACCTTATGCATTTTGCTTTTCCAACTAGTGTTGTAGGTTAGCAAGTAATGATAATAATAATAATATATGTATGAATATATGGTAATGAATTGGTTTTAGCGTATGTTATAAGATTTAAATTTCTTTATAAAATTGTTCGTGATAACACAATGGATTTTTGGTATGATAGCACGTAAGATATGATACTGAATAAGAAAAGGTATAGGAAGTCTGTTACTTTAAAGTAAAGCTGGATCTTTCGACTGATTTTCAAGGAACATTTTGGCAGTAGGACCTCGGCTACCCCCCCCCCCCCCCCCCTTCTCAAGAAGACATGGATTTGCACTCGTACACAACTCTGAGATGGATTTGATCTCTCTCTCTCTCTCTCTCTCTCTCTCTCTCTCTCTCTCTCTCTCTCTCTCTCTCTCAAAATATGAAAATGTAAAAATAAACTTAGTAGTATCATGTAGCTTTCTTTTCCATTTTTCCAACATGAAGAAAATCTATTAAATTTTGTGTGTATATATATATATAAATATATATATATATATATATATATATATATATATATATATATATATGTATATATATATATATATGTGTGTGTGTGTATATATATATATATATATATATATATATATATATTTGTATATATATATGTGTGTATATATATGTATATATAAATATATATATATATATATATATATATATATATATATATATATATATATGTATATATATATATATATATATATATATATATATATATATATATATATATATATTACTCCTTTGCAATTTGGAAGTCCGTTAAATGCTTCAGTAGTATTGATTCTTTATAAACAGCATTTTAATGTTTTTCAGGCTGTAAAATCATGAATTAGAAAGCTGTATATGTGTATGCCTAATGCCTATAGTAATGCTAGTGTTGTTCGTAAGTAAGGATTCAATTGCATGAATAATGTATATCCTGAACATACCAACATCATGGAATGAAATGTCTTACCTAGTGTTCGTATATATGAAATAGATGTGCATATATTGTTTATACATATGTATATATTTATATCTTTATATTTACATGTTTATACATTCTTTATATATATATATGTATATATATATATATATATATATATATATATGTATGTATGTGTATATATATATATATATATATATATATATATATATTATGAATGTATAAACGTGTAAATATAAAGATAGAAATATATACGCATGTATAAATAATATACACACATAGATCATATATCAAGTACTGTATATATGATCCATATATATGTGTGTTTGTATTTACCCTTAAACGCCAAATCACACATTAAATGTATGTCATTTTTATCTCTCGTTTCTTAATAAAAAAAAAATGACTTTCACATGTTGTCATCTAGATCATGGCAATCAACGAAGTGGCCTCCATGAATTTGAGATCCCCGTGTGGAAGTAATACCATAGAAAGTTATTTAACTCAATCCATCAATTTACCTTCAGAGGGAAGACATTAGACACCGGTTGGGCCTATATCCCCTTTTTTCATATTTTACATCAGCCGCTTCAATTGCCCTCCGTACCAGCAATTACCGACGTAATTTTCCCTTCGAGCAATTTTACAGCAGCAAGATGACTCCTCGGAAGAAATCCTTTTTTTCAGAAATGCCAAGAATATTGGGGTTGCATGATTACAACCCTCTGCTCATTGTCCGGGGTTCACGCACACACACACGCACACGTGCACGCATGCGCTTCGACGCTTGCTTGTTTCTTATCCTTCCGTTCTCTTCTTTTTTTACTGTTCACATATGTCTTTTATCGATTTATTCGATTATTCTTTAACCTTTTGTAATTACATCCTTTTATGTCACAAAAATGTGAAGGTTGAATTTAAGAGACTAATTTAAGATACGTTACTGAAATGGCTACTTCAAACATTTACCTGTATCCTCTTGGAATTATTTCTTCTTTTATTCACTTATTTTTTTTTTTTTTCTCTTTCCTTGATCCTTCAGACTTTTACCTGTTCCAATCCACCAGATGCTTTCTCTTACCCCTCCTTCCCTTTTATACCTCTTCCTTTCACATACAATTACCATCAAAACTCTTACGTCATGTTTGTCAAAAGAATTATTTTTCACTTTTTTTTAATATTTTCTAGTGTCTTCTGTTATGAAATTTGTGTATTGGGTAATTTTAAATTTTAACTTAGATTTTAAATTTTAAATTTTAGATTATAACTCATTTTTTCATTCCTTGTTTACAGTGAGTATTTGTACCTCTTCCTTTCACATACAATTACCATCAAAACTCTTACGTCATGTTTGTCGAAAGAATTATTTTGCACTTTTTTTTAATATTTTTTATAATCCTGTGTTATGAAATTTGTGTTTTGGGTAATTTTGAATTTTAACTTAGATTTTAAATTTAAAATTTTAGATTATAACTTATTTTTTTTTCATTCCTGATTTACAGTATGTATTTATATCCAAACAATGTATTTTTTGCATTTTCTGGAATCGGAATGATTACACTTTATAGCAGCTGAAGTCTAGTTCTTATTTATATCCACTGCTGTTTCTGTTATATCACCATCAGTTGGTTGAGTTCTAAAAGTGTTTATATCAACAGAATATAGTACATTATAAAGATCTTAGTAATTATAACTCCATTTTACAATCCAGTAATATGTTATAGATTACCAGTCAATATCATTATTATTATTATTACTTGCTAAGCTACAACCCCTGGTTGGAATATCAAGTTGCTATAATCCCAAGGGCTGCAACAGGGAAAACAGCCCAGTGAGGAAAGAAAATGAGAAAATAGATAGAATAGCCTGCCTGAGTGTACTGTTTTATTCACTGGTGGCA
>NC_090737.1:21587178-21592178 GCF_036898095.1 Palaemon carinicauda
TATGTGAATGCCTTCCATTATGCAATTGAATTAGTCATTCTCTCTCTCTCGGCATTGAAACAGTACTTGATAACTTATCTGTCGAATAGTTTCCCTGGCGGCAGGTCCATTGGATGTTTGATATCTACCTCTGCCAACGATGTTGGAAGTAGGTTATTTTACCCCCTGTTTGCGTGTTTGTTTGTTAACACTTTGCTGTCCACCATTTTAATCATAGAGTAATGAAACAAGCAAGGATTAACTGTTATGTAAAAAGCTGGAAACTATTAACTTTTGTAAAGTCAAGGTCAAAAAGGTCGAGAAATAAGTTACCACGGCTGAGGTCTGCGCTCTACTGACTGCCCCTCTAGTTATCATTAATCTAGGTGACAGTAATTAAAGTTATTCTTAATTGTGATTACTTTTTAATGGGCAAAGTATCTAAGAAAATGATCATTGGTCAAATATATATATATTTTTTGCGGAGGTGGAATGTACTTTCAACTTTTTAGCACAACAATAGATATGAGATCGTAGCATAAGAATAAGGAAAGGTCAATATTTTGAGTATCTCTTGAGAACAGACTTCAAAAATCATCAATGAATATTCAGTGTCTTTCAGCTTGAAACGAGCCAAAAATTTATAAATTTACTTCCATAGCAGATCCATGAATTTAATTTCATTCATATTGGTGGACCTTGTATTCTATAAATCTTTGGTGAACCCGTTGCCTTACCCACTGATAATTAATAGTTACCATGTCGGCTCCTCAAGCTGTATGGAATTTCAAAAAGTTATTATTGGAAGCGTTACAGATTGGCGTATGGTATAATACATCTTCTCTCAGCTTTATTTCAATGTTGTTATTTACCCTCCTTCTGATATGTTTATTAGTAATAATTGATTATATTTAGGCATATCTATCTATCTATTGTATATATAAATATATATGTATATAAATATATATATAATTATATGTATATATATGTATATATGTGTGTGAACATTATATATTATTGGTATATATACTGATATATATGTATATGTGTATATATTTGTGTGTATATATATATATATATATATATATATATGAGAGAGAGAGAGAGAGAGAGAGGAGAGAGAGAGAGAGAGAGAGAGAGAGAGAGAGAGAGAGAGAGAGAGAGAGAGAGAGAGGCTTGTTTGTTTGTATGTATGTTTTTTGTTTGATTTTTGTATATTGGCCAGCGTCCCTTTCCAAAAATATTTTTCCAAGCAATCTCTTACAGATTCTCTCCTATGCATTTGTTCTGTCTTTTCCCCCGAACTTCATCTTTGAATCAAATGTTGCACACACAGTTGTGTATGTATCTGATTGCATGTATGTACATGTATTTGTATCATGTACATGTGTATGTTTTTGGGGGAAGACAGACAGACAGACACAGAGAGAAGGAAAGGGAGAGGATGAAGGTCCCGAGGGAATCCCGAGTTCCCTGCCCGTGAGATCCCATCTAATCTCCTTAAGTATTTATGGACACCGAATGCTCCGGAATGGAGGTCCTTGACTCGGAAAAGATTCTTCCCAGGATTTTTGCACTCGAGGAAACTTTGGTTGTTCTGGTGTGCGAGGAGGAGATTAGTTTACGTCCTCGCTACTGCCAGATGATTTAGCCTGACGATGAGGAGATTTTGGGACGATGCGAGGTTACATCTGACTTGCATTTAGAAACTTATCGCCGAAGCGTTGCTCCTTTTTAAACGATTTAAAACGCTTCTAGGCGGGGTGGGAGGGGGATGGTGGATGGAGAGGAGGAGGAGGAGGAGGAGGAGGGGTGAGGGAGGGTGTTAGGAGTCGAAGAAGGGGTGTGAGGTAACCCCCTTCTGTGTCCCCTTCCCCATTTCATCTCGAAAGAATGGAGCCAATACGATGTAAACCTTTGGCGCCCCTTGGCCAGCGGCTTGCCCCTAATCCTTTTAGGGTCCTCGCCCCCTTCTCCTTAAACCATCCCCCTCCCTCGAAATCCTCTGGTCGAGGAGATTTTCCTTCTTATCCCTCTTCCACTTTCGAATTTCAGCATCACCATCGTCGGTCGTAGAGTTTTATAACTTTTTATGTTTTGATTTTCTTTTATCAGTTTTATTGCAATAGTTTTATTTTTTCAAACATTTCTTAAACATAAAAATTAAACTTTTAAAAATTAATTGATTCTTGATAAAAAAAATAAATCCTTAACTTTTTAGAGCAAGGTTTTTAGTAAAAACGCTATTTGAATTTAAACATTTTATTTCTATATGTTTTCCTACATATATGTAGAAATTGCACTTTCATTTTGTCTTAGGTAATCTACCTAGCATTAAAATGACTTGGAAATTCAGTTTCCTTTTTATTCTCCCAAACTGTAATTTTTCTTCTCTTTTTAATTGATAAGAATGTCTTTATTTTGCCGAAAAATTTCATCGCCTTATCTTGTCTAGTGACCAACGAATAAACCATATTAAAAAGGGTTTATTTGGCTACAATTCCATGATTCTCAACACGAAATAACCAGATGTCTGCGACGCACATTCTGTTCGTTATTTGACTTTTCCATGTCAGATTCCGTAGGTTTTTTATCGCCATTCTCTGGATTTCACGTCGGCGCTGTGTCACGCGCGTTGACATATCTGTTCTGTGTTCTTCATGATTATCATCGTTGCACGGTTATTGATGAGGCAATCACGTCGGACAAGTTACGTTCCGGCCCTGAAATGAGGTTATCCTGATATCTCTGCTGAAGGGTCTGTTCTTTCCAGTCAGTGGCTTACCTATGGGGGAAGGGAGGGGGCTTTTTGTAAATGGCCCCCTGGACTCCAAGAGAGGGGTGGGCTTACCTATGGGGGCTGGTGTAGCATTTTGAAAATGCACCCCAAGAGAGGGGGCGCTTTTTGAAAATGCACCCCGAGAGAGGGGGCGCTTTTTGAAAATGCACCCCGAGAGAGGGGGCGCTTTTTGAAAATGCACCCCGAGAGAGGGGCGCTTTTTGAAAATGCACCCCGAGAGAGGGGGCGCTTTTTGAAAATGCACCCCGAGAGAGGGGCCGCTTTTTGAAAATGCACCCCGAGAGAGGGGGCGCTTTTTGAAAATGCACCCCGAGAGAGGGGGCGCTTTTTGAAAATGCACCCCGAGAGAGGGCGGCGCTTTTTGAAAATGCACCCCGAGAGAGGGGGCGCTTTTTGAAAATGCACCCCGAGAGAGGGGGCGCTTTTTGAAAATGCACCCCGAGAGAGGGGGCGCGTTTTGAAAATGCACCACGAGAGAGGGGGCGCTTTTTGAAAATGCCCTCCAAGAGTGGGCCCTTAACTTTAGGGGCCGGGGTGCTGTTTGAAAATGACCCCTGGCCTCCTAGAAAGGGGGACCTCCAAGCATGATCAGAAAATAAGAGTGAATGAGGGTACATTTAAAATTAACAATTAACAAAAAGATGGAATGTGGGACCTCTTTACTAATTCAGCCCCCCCCCCCCCCCATTCCCCCAAAATCCCTAGTTACGCACCAACTTCTAGTTGTCATATGTGTACTCGGGTAAGAAATCGTTGCTATTTCTCTCTTCATTAGTAAAAAAACGTCGCTAAACTGGAAAGTCAATTATAAGTAGGCAGCTTGGTGTCAGTAATTTGTTACTTGTTCATTTCTCTAAATGGGTGAATCTACTTGCAAAAGAAAATTAAAAGCTTTGGTTATATATTGTTGGTTATTTTCGTCTTCCGAACTCTAAAAGCTTCATCTTGCATTATCCATCCCTGTATTGAAACATTACTGTTCTTATATTTTAAAGATTTATTCAGTTGATACCTCCCGTGATGTACTGAATCAGAGGTCCTTCATTCTGGTTAGTACATAGGTAACGTCTTCGCCTAGAATTCGCATGGCAGCAAATCGATCCCAGCCTGGGACCGTAAGTTTAAGCTGTTTACTGGGGAGGCCACTGCTATGGTTAGGCACCACAGTGTGGCGAGTTGGAAATGCTCGGCTGATGTTCTGGTGAGCATCTATTCTTATGATACTGGAACTGAAACCAGATACCTTTGCCCTTTTTACCTTTTATCAGCAAACCCACCTTTAACTTTTTCATTAAAATCGCCCAAAATGGTGACCTCAGCGTCTCCGTGTTTGTAACATATCACCCACTGTTCCATAGGGCTGAATTACAAGAGATTTATCTTCCAGCGAGTGATTGTTATGCCTGTCAAGACACGAGTTCCCTTATTAATTCTCTTTATGCAATGTTTCATTCCCTTAGCCACCAAGTTTGGAGTTATTTTTATTTTCTTGTTTTCTCACGACTCATTAGCTACCAGGAGTGTCACTTGAATGCCTTCCTCTTACGTGCTGCGCTCGTGCAAGAGTCCGTGTCTTGCTATATGCAATGTAATCTAAAAACGAACGAAAAATCTTGTGGGGGTTTTTGATACTGGCTTAAGGTACATTGTTCTTCAAAAGTTTTTATTTTTCAAATTTCATGACCATCACTTTTTTTTTATTATTATTATTAAGGAAACTATTTTCTCTAAAGGGGATGCATGTCCATTTCTCCGAGTCAGTTGTTGTCTGTTGTAAGGAAACAGAACAACGAGATGGACAAAATATAGAAGTAGCTCTTGAAATATACAAGCGGGACGACGTTTAGAGGTAGATACTGTCATTATAAACTGAACCAAGTCAGCTAAAACTAAGCAAACATGAAACAAAAGGAATGTTGTAAACAAAAGATTGCGCACTACTCTAGCAGAAAACTTCGTTCTGAATTAAAGCCAACTTTATTTCTCTTTAACTAAGGCTTTGGTACTATTTCAGTCTGTTTGAATGATAGGAAATGTATTAATTTATCAAGGACAATTATAAACTATTTAATATATCAATGACAAAGGAAAATTTATTTTATTAAAACTCGATAGAAAAATATTTTTTTTCTAATGTCAAAGGGAAATTTATTCATTTATTGAAACTAGTAAGAAAATTAATTTATTTGTTAAGGACAAAGGAAAATTTATTCATTTATTA
>NC_090737.1:21597178-21609678 GCF_036898095.1 Palaemon carinicauda
ATTTTTCGGTAATGATTGGCTTAGAGTAATTCTCATTTACGTTTGAAAATATAATTTCTCTGTATAGTTTTATACAAAAAATGTAGGACTTAATATCATGTATTATAGGAAATAAGATCTGTTCATTTGAGGTAGGCTAATATACTTTTACTTGCCGTTAATGCGGATACAAGAATGTGCCTTCATCTTATTTCTCAAGGGTTGTCGTTTGTATTAGAAACTTCCCTGTCTAGCGATCTGTGGACAGGGATCGAGACTGCTCAAGCTCGATTGTTTCTTGTAATGTCTGTAACCTTGCCATTCTTGTGAGCTAAGGATGGGGTTACCCATTGCTCTACCTGCTGAGCCATCAGCAGCCATTGCCTGACCCTCCCTGGTCCTAGGTTCATGGAGAAGAGGTTTGGGCGTTATCTTACGTATATATGGTCAATCTTTAGGGCATAGTCTTGCTAGGGCATTGTCATCGTCCCTCGACTCGTTTATTCATGAGCGGACTTTAAACCTTTAATTGCAAACCATATTTACTTCTTGGTGTATGGAGTTACCTTCTGAATCCCAGGTTTTGTAATTTCCGGATGATTTGGTTTTTAGATCATTGCGTTTATTTCTTTTAATACATTTTATTGGTTTCAGTAACTGAAATTTTTGGATATATTTTATGATTATATTTTTAGGTTGAGTACCTAAGCCTACACATTTTATTTTTATTCTTTAGAATTTAGTGGCAGTTTTCTATCTTCATTTTATTTCTTAGTATATAAGGTTGTTTCTAACCCCCTCCCGCCTCATTCTTTCATTTTAAGAACTTTATTTTTGTTATAAATCTTTTAAAGTTAAAATTCTTACACTGGGTAGTCCGGACAAAATATTTAGTCAATAATCATTTATCGTTTCATTTGTCCTGTGATTATTCCTTTGTTTTTATAGTTTTTAATAGATTATTAATTATTATTGTGTTATTTATGCTGCTTTGCTAAAGTGCTGTATAGAATTTCAAGGATCCTCGGCCATATTTAATCATACGAAAAGATTGACGGAGAGTGGCAATAAATCTTTGTGTCATTCACAACTTTTTGTCAGTAACAGTATCCTTATTACTATATATATATATATATATATATATATATATATATATATATATATATATATATATATGTGTGTGTGTGTGTGTGTATTTATATATATATATATATATATATATATATATATATATATATATGTATATATATATATATAGTGTGTGTGTGTGTGTATACTGTATATATAATAATAATAATAATAATAATAATAATAATAATAGCATTGAGTTTTAGCTTTTTCATGCATCTTACAGCTTACTAGCGTTTTTCCGTTAATGTGACCCTTCTATGGAATTTTATCTAGAAAAAGAATAAAACTATTCCATCCTAGGCGTTTTGATTATTTGCCAACTCAAGGAATGTACATATTATATTTTCAGAAAGCATATGAATAACATATGTTACCATTCATTCTATTCGGATCATTATAGAAATGAAATTCTGTATTTTTCACCAAGGGCTTAATGTTCCGCTATTATGGAAGCGCTATGATGACATTTAATGAGAAGGAAAGAAAAGATGTTGAAGCTTTTGAGATTAACGGTTTGTATAGTATATGTAGTGGGAGAAAATTTAGACATAATGACGTTATAACAAACGTAACTAGAGGGACACTTATTTCTCGACCTTTTCTTCGACATCGACCTTGACCTTTCACCCTAACATGTATTAATTGGCGTGGATTTTCATACACTCAAATACGAACAAAGTTTCAAGACACTTTGACAACGATGTCCAAACTTATGACTGATTACGTGAATTGGACCTTTTGCTTGACCGTGACCTTGACCTTTGACTTTGACCTTCCAAAATTTAATAATTTCCAGCTTTTTACATAAGTTAATCCCTACAAGTATCATTACTCTACGATTAAAATTGTGGGTAGGAAGCTGTTCACACACCTACACACACAAACGGGGTAAAACATAACCTCCCTCCAACCTTGTTGGCGGAGGTAATTATTATTCAAAATTGCTAGTTGGCAGGAAAAGACTTATTGGAAAGTAATAATCTTGATAATTGAATTCAGGAGTTGCAAGATAGTTATATGGTGCAATATTTGTAGGGTGTTTTGACTCAGTAGATTTGTGTGTGAACGTAAGAAGTGACTCGTGTGAGTTTCCTTGTATAATTCAGCATTTTACACACACACACACACACACACACACACGCATATATATATATATATATATATATATATATACTGTATATATATAATATATATATAGATAGATAGATAGATAGATAGATAGATAGGTTGGCCAGGGCACCAGCCACCCGTTGAGATACTACCGCTAGAGAGTTATGGGGTCCTTTGACTGGCCAGGCAATAATACATTGAATCCTTTTCTCTGGTTACGGTTCATTTTTCCCTTTCTCCACACATACACCGACTAGTCTGCCCTATTCTTTACATATTCTCCTCTGTCCTCATGCACCTGACAACAGTGAGCTTACCAAACAATTTTACTTCTCTCAAGGGGTTAACCACTGCAATGTCATTGTTGAGTAGCAAATTTCCTCTTGGTAAGGGTAGAAGAGACTCTTTAGCTATGGTAAGCAGCTCTCCAAAATCAAACCATTGTTCTCTAGTCTTGGATAGTGCTATAGCCTCTAAAATGGCCTTCCACTGTTTTGGGTTGGAGTTCTCTTGCTTGAGGGTATACTCGGGCGCACTTCTATATTTCTTCCTCTTGTTTTGTTAAATTTTTTGTAGTTTATATAGGAAATATTTATTGTAACGTTGTTACTGTTCTAAAAATATTTTATTTTTCCTTGTTTCCTTTCCTCACTGGGCTATTTTCCCTGTTGGGGCCCCTGGGCTTATAGCATCCTGCTATGTATATATACACATGTAAAATATGGCGCTAAAATCCACTCTAACACCGAAATCCAAGATTTATCTGTAGGTTATTCTTACGAATATTTCAGGTAACTTGACAACACATTTGGAAGACATTTACAAATTCAATAGCAGCCTTAAAAAAAAAGAGAAAATTTTTACTTGATTTTCACATCATCTCATCCTTCGCATATTGACGCAAAGGGCATCGGTTAGATTTCGCAATTCGTCTCTATCTTGAGGTTTTAAATCAATACTCCGCCATTCATCATCATCTATTTCACGCTTCATAGTCCTCAGCTATGTATGCCTGGGTCTTCCAACTATTCTAGTGCATTGTGGAGCTCGGTTGAAAGTTTGGTAAACTAATCTCTCTCGGGAAGAGCGAAGAGCATGCCTAAACCATCGCCATCTACCCCTCACCATAATCTCATCCACATATGGCACTCCAGCAATCTCTTATAGTTTCATTTCTAATCC
The DNA here is from genome assembly GCF_036898095.1 of Palaemon carinicauda. Classification (NCBI taxonomy): domain Eukaryota; kingdom Metazoa; phylum Arthropoda; class Malacostraca; order Decapoda; family Palaemonidae; genus Palaemon; species Palaemon carinicauda. The sequence continues at coordinate 21,600,581 of NC_090737.1, forward strand.
TTTCCTGCCATTTTTACAGGAAAATATAAATTGTTTGATATGAAATAATGAAACTTGGGAGAATTTTAAGTTTAGAAATAACTTAGAAGTAATGATAAAGTTATTAATGACGATAAAAATCTTTTAAAGCCAATAGAAAAAAATCTGGATCACACGTGTTGTTCATCATTATTGGCTAAGTTTTGTTATTTTCCGATATGTTTAATATTTACGTTTTTGGAAATATGACTGCACTCTTTTTCTGGTCGTGAGATCATCGACTTTCCCCTCGGGAAAATGTAGCAATTTTCACTTTCATAACGAAAAAAAAAGTAATTTCGACTTTCATAACAAAAAGGAATTAAGATCTCAACTATCATTACGAGAAGAGGCAGCATTTGGGTGCGATTTGTAAAAAAACAAAAAAAAAAAAAGGAAAAAAAAAAAACTGATTTTTCTGTTGGCCTTACTTGCGTATAATGATGAAAAATTATATTTGTGTGTGAGCTTAATTTATCGTATAACTTGAAAGTAAACAACATTCCATATAATTTGGATTCAGTGAACTCGTTGAAAAATAAAATTAAGTGGGGGTGGTCATTCAGAAGGTGTGCAATGCGAACAAAAATTAAAAGGAACAATTTCAGGTGAAACATAAGTGGGGAAAATGTAATAAGATCTGCATGCGACCCGAAACACGAATGTATATGCAACGGATAATGAAGTTCTGTTAAATGAATAATTAACATTCAAGGAGGAAGTGTTTCACATGCTAGATGTTCTCTAAACATGGCTAAATTTAATTTTAAATGTTGTTATTATTTTTGTTAGACTTTACTTCATGCTGAGTTCAGCTGGACCTGAATGTATCCCTATAGAGTATTGCAATTTTACCAGAATTTAAATTCTGTCTGCTCCCCCGTTTCTCCCTCTCTCCCTTTTCTTCTTCTTCTTCTTCTTCTTCTTCTTCTTCTTCTTCCTTCCTTCAGGAAATATTGTTTTAGAGCGAAAACAATCACCCATTTTCACCTGATAACTTAAGATTCTTATAGTTCCGTGGCCCTGTAATATGCTGTAAGCTGGACTCGGTCGGCCTTGATTTTGATTGACCTTAAACCGCTATGTAAACATAGAAAGGCCATCTTTATCCTGACAAGGAAATTTGTATATAATCTTAATTTTACCTTATTTATATTTTAACATATCAAATGAGGGGATTAAAGGAAACAGAGGCGCAAGATAGAAATAGAGGAAAAAGGTTAATTTGAAACAGCGACCCCATATAGAAATGGAAATAAGCCAAAGAAAAAGATAGTCGAACAGAAAAATTAAATTAGCACGGTTAAAAAAAAAAAAAAAAAAAAAAAAAAAAAAAAAAAAAGATTTCTAGTTAATGTTAGGTATATTATCAAGGTATTTTAAAACCTCCATGTTTTTTCTTGAATAAATTTTACCTTAAGGTAGTCTCATGTACGATAAAATGCATGACTTTCATACGTTTATGGAAATGGGAATACAGCGCAAATTGAAGATTTTACATAATTTTTTTTTCATAATATTTGAACGATGAATATTTAAGGCTTCCGGGAACTTATAGCCTGTACCTTACACCAAAGGCCAATATGTGTGCAATTTACTTAGAATTTACTTAGATTATTACGCAACTAGCACATGAAATATTCTAAACAAAATATTCAAAGTAAGCCTTTGAAACTTTTTTTCTAATTTAGCCACCGTATTGGATATCATTTAATAAAAAAAATAAAAAAAATAAGATGTGAAGTCCGAAAATGCTAGGAAATGTTGCTTTCTTGTTCCTACTGAAGTCAAGTCTCGAGGTCGCCCCGGGGGTAAACTGACCATTCCTACAACCCCCATCTCCCCCCTCCTCCTACCCCAGGGGATGGTTTCCCTCCCCCTCGATTACTTGCGGCCAAGTTTAAGGTTTCAAGTTTCCATGAAATAATGATGGGGAGGCTGGAAACTGGCAGATACTTGGAACGTCCACTTCATTGATTTTATCCCGCGGGTGAGAGGGGAGGCGTAGGAGGGCCAAGAGGGAGTTGTATGCCGAGGAAGGGGGAGGAGGAGGAGGAGGAGGAGTGGAGAGGGGAAGGGGAAGAAGAAGAAAAAGAAGAGGAAGAATAGGAGAAGGTGGTGGCGAGAAGGAAACTGAGACGGCGTTGAAAGAGAGAGAGAGAGAGAGAGAGAGAGAGAGAGAGAGAGAGAGAGAGAGAGAGAGAGAGAGCAGTCGGTTGGTGGTGGCACTGGTCAGAAGGCTACTCGCTATTTTTCTCTCTCTTTCTTTTCTCTTAATGCTCCCCTCTCCTATTACTGCTCCTACTACTGCTTGCTCTGCCCCCCCCCCCCCCTCCTAGTCGCCATACGCCCTTGATGGCCTCTCGACAGCAACAAACAAAACTTCATTCCCTGTTACGTCTCCTCTGTTATGTCCTTCGGAAGCACGCACATGTCACCGGGAATGCAACTCCTCATGCTCTTGCACGCGCGCGCGGCCCAGAGACTTGCATATACGCAAAGGCCACCCGTTTGATGTTGTGTTGATTCGTAGATTTATTTCGTGCGTGGTATAATTTTTCGTGTTTGTATCATAATTGTTATTTTTATTACCATATTTTTTTTCTATTAATTTTCTATTGGTATTAATTTTGACAAACATCTTCTGAAATGAAAGTATTTACTATTATATATACATAACGTGTATATATATAGATGTATATATATATATATATATATATATATATATATACATACACATACGTATGTATAGATATATATATATAGATATAGATATAGATATATATATATATATATATATATATATATATAGATATAGATATAGATATATATATATATATATATATATATATATATATATCTATAGATATATATATATATATATATATACATATATATATATAGATATATATATATATATATATATACATATATATATATAGATATAGATATATATATATATATATATATATATATATATATACATATATAGATATAGATAGATATAGATATATATATATATATATATATATATATATATATATATATGATACATACATACATACATATACTGCATATGTTTATATATAAACTAAAAGAATAGCTTACAGGAATAACTCCCTTATAAAATGCTATAGGGGATAGAGACAACGGTAGGAATTACAGGCTTATAATTCTAAATTGGTAAACCAGGAAAGTTGTATGGAAAAATTTTGTTCGTGAGTACATGTTGCATTACAGAAGCGCTGAAGGAAGAACCGTGTGAGTTTAGTCTAGTGTGATTGAGTGGATCAAGTCTCTGTTGTGTAACTATTATTTAAGATATTTTACCGTAAATGGGAATACAAGCAGGTATCGTACATTTCCATTGAAATAAAACCCCTCCGCTATATAGTGAAGAGCAGGTGTAAGAAATGAGTTAGCGGCTAGAGTGGATATGAATGTGTTGAGGTGGTTTGGCCATGTTGAGAGAATGGAAAATGGTTGTCTGCTAATGAAGGTGATGAATGCAAGAGTTGATGGGAGAAGTACAAGAGGAAGGCCAAGGTTTGGGTGGATGGATGGTGTGAAGAAAGCTCTGGGTGATAGGAGGATAGATGTGAGAGAGGCAAGAGAGCGTGCTAGAAATAGGAATGAATGGCGAGCGATTGTGACGCAGTTCCAGTAGGCCCTGCTGCTTCCTCCGGTGCCTTAGATGACCGCGGAGGTAGCAGCAGTAGGGGAGTCAGCATTATGAAGCTTCATCTGTGGTGGAAATGTGGGAGGTTGGGCTGTGGCACCCTAGCAGTACCACCTGAACTCGGTTGAGTCCCTGATTAGGCTGAAGGAACATAGAGAGTAGAGGTCCCCTTTTTGTTTTGTTTCATTGTTGGTGTCGGCTACCCCCCAAAATTGGGGGAAGTGCCTTGGTATATGGATGGATATATATATATATATATATATATATATATATATATATATACATATATACACACATATATATATACATACATACATACGTATTATGTAAATTTCGTTCCGGCCATGCTGACCTGCATGGCCAGGTGTATGAATACTCGCTCTCCCCGTCCTCCTGGTAGGGGGAGAGGGATTAGTCACACCCAGGTAAGAGGGGGGTACCCCGATAGATACACCCGAAAACCACAAATGCTGTGTTTTAATTAGGAAATGGGAGGGGGGGGGGAAGGGTTGAATGTGCATGTGCATATCTATCTAAATATTTAGCAGTCATTTTTGATGGGTCTCGTACACTTTTATAAGAATAAATTTGATCGAGATTAAGGTTACAAGAATGACAAAGAACCAGGAAATGTTGATAATGACAGGGAAGGAGTATAGAAATTTCAACATTTGAATGTTCATATTTTGAGTGACATAGGCATGTCGCTGCATTGTAAAACAAGTTAGGAAGTAGGATAAGTATGAAATAGCCAATTCTTTTTAACGAGGCAGATTTGCACCGACTCACAGGGGTGCCCTTTTATCTCGGAAACGTTTCCTGCTCGCTGATTGGTTGGACAAGATAATTCTAACCAATCATTTAGCAGGAAACTTTTTCCGAGCTAAAAGGGCACCGCTGCGAGTCGGTGCAAATGCTCCTCATTAAAAAAATTGAGTATAGTGTCTTTATTTGCTCACTTTACTTAAACGGTGCTTATTTGGTCATGTACAGCAGGGAACCCTACTCTCTACAAGACCTCCACGGTTGTTTTATGCTGTTCATTCGGGAGCATTTGGCATTTCTCAATGCGTATTGTTCGCTTACTGTTTGATCATTGTCAAAACACAACAAAATAGGTCTTCAGTTTCCTCTTGAAAGCCGGTAATATCTTCAATTATTCGGATGTCTCGTGGGAGCGAAAGTTTGGCCTGGACGACAATAGCATTGTTAATTCATCTTCGCCGTCGAGGTGAATTTTATTTATTAATTGCTGATTAGAGAAAGATGTAAACTTTTTTTTTTTAATGCTAACTCTTCAAATCAAGACTTTAGCTTTGGATTTAATACTTCCATGAAAAGTGAAGATTCAGAAAAAATTAATTTTCTCCAGCCTGTTGTGTTTTCACGTAAACTGATTAGCTTTGTTGTTATTATTATTATTATTATTATTATTATTATTATTATTATTATTATTATTATTGTCATTACAAGCAAGGCTCTAACCGTAGTTGGTAAAGAAAGATACTATAAGCCCAAGGGCTCCAACAGGGAAATATAGCCCAGTGAGGAAAGGAAACCAGGAAATAAATGAACTACGAGAAGTATAAACAAACAAACTAATATATTTCGAGAACAGTAACATCATTAAATTAGATCCTTCACATATAAACTATAAAAAAAAAAAAAAAAAAAAAAAAAAAAAAAAAAAAAAAAAAAAAAAAAAAACAGGAAAGGAAATAAGATAGAATAGCATGCCTGAGTGTACCCCAAGTAAGTGAACTACCTACACGTAAACTGAATAGTCTGGCCTTTTCTTTACACATAATCGTATGTCCTCATACACCTGACAATACTGAGATTACCAAACAATTATTCTTCACCCAAGTCATTAATTACTGCACTGTAATTGTTCAGTTGCTACTTTCCTCTTGGTAAGGGTAGAAGAGAGACTTAGCTATGGCAAACAGCTCTTCAAGGAAAGGGACACTCCAAAATGAATCCATTGTTCTTTATTCTTGGGTAATACCATAGCCTCGGTACCTTGGTCTTCCACTGTCTTGGGTTAGAGTTTTTGAGGGTACACTCGGGCACACTCTTCTATCTTATTTCTTTTCCTCTAGTTTTGTTGAAGTTTTTATAGTTTATATAGGAAATATTTATTTCAATATTGTTACTGTTCTTAAAATATTTCTTTTTACCTTGTTTCCTCTCCTCGCTGGGCTATTTTCACTGTTGGGGCCCGTGGGCTTATAGTATCCTGCTTTTCCGACTATGGTTGTAGCTTAGCAAGAAGTAATAAAAATAATAATAATAATAATAATAATAATAATAATAATAATAATAATAATCCAAGACAGTGAAAGGCCATGGTATGCAGGCCATCGTAAAGCGGCTATAACAGCTACTGTCATACATAACTTCATAATAGAGAGATTACTCTGACGATAACTCTGCTGGTTATGGCATTTGATCAATATAGGAAATAACTGAGTCGAACTGCTATGTTTAATGTGCCTAGTAACTTATAATCAAGATGTGCTTTTCTGTAAGCTTTGATTCGTCATAAAGAAAACTGATTTGTTTGTATGCTTAGATTTATTTATTTTTGTGAAGTACAAGTTTGCTTCTTATCTAAAGTTGTGTAAAAGAATCTCCCCCATATATAAAAAAAAAATAAGTGTAAGGATAGATATATATATATATATATATATATATATATATATATATATATATATATATAATGTGTGTGTGTGTATATATATGTATGTATGTATGTATGTATATATATATCATCATCATCATCATCTCCTCCGCCTATTGACGCAAAGGGCCTCGGTTAGATTTCTCCAGTCGTCTCTATCTTGAGCTTTTAATTCAATACTTCTCCATTCATTATCTCCTACTTCGCGCTTCATAGTCCTCAGCTATGTAGGCTTGGGTCTTCCAACTCTTCTAGTGCCTTGTGGAGCCCAGGAGAGCGTTTGGTGAACTAATCTCTCTCGGGAAGTGTGAAGAGCATGTCCAAACCATCTCCATCTATCCCACATTATGATCTCATCTACATAGGGCACTCGAGTAATCTCTTATAGTTTCTTTTCTAATATATATATATATATATATATATATATATATATATATATATATATACATATATATATATATATATATATATATATATATATATACATATATATACATATAGATATATATAGTGTATATATATGTATATGTATTTATATGTACATACATACATACATATATATATATATATATATATATATATATATATATATATTATATTCCTTTCCTGACACGCTCTGTGGCATTGCCAAGCGTATAACTACAAGTCTCTCTAGGTCCCTAAGGTTAGGGGCGAGAGAGTTGCCGTGTTGTAGGTAGGGAAGGGGGAGGGTGTGGAAATTGTTGAATCAATGTGTGCGTTCATATCTATGTAAATATTTAGCTATCATTTTTTACTAGTACTTCATAAAAGAAAATCTGGCATTGGAGTGTAAAGGATATCGCTTTAAGGATCGAGTGTATTGTCATTTACATTGTATAAATTCTTTTTGTATGTGCCTGTGTAATAGAAAGTCCTGTATACTTTTTAATAATGGCATTTGAGAGACTTAAAAACCCTTTCTGTGGTTAGATATCACCCATAAAGGCAAGTCATTAAGAACTTGATGCGAGACTGACATGCATCCGGAACATAAGATCAAGGAACATTTTTATCTTATTTATTGGATTCCAGCTTTCTCTTATCAGTGTTTTGTCTAAATTTGGAAATCGATCATTAAAATACTAGTGTACGCAACCCGTCAACAATTGTGGCTTAGTATTTATATACTGTAGATATGAACATAAATATTAAACGCTACACACCACGCTAATTTGAGCGATTTGTGGGAGATTGTTGTTTTCAGAGGGGTTCCCCCTCACCGTAACAGGTAGAAAAGTATATACAGTATATATATATATATATATATATATATATATATATATATATATATATATATATATATATATATATATATATATATATATATATTATAGCCAGACACTTACTCTTAATTACATAAAGATGCTAACTAGCATTCCTTGAATTTACGAAGTGAATGAATTCGCTTTTGACAAGTAACTTTGTGGAGTTTTCTTATTTTTTCTTTGGTATATAGTTAAACTATTAGTTTCCTTTTATCGATGTGGATTTTGATTTTAAGAATATTGTTGTCCGTGTCGACTCTTCGTTTTTACTGACTTTATGCTAAACTATCCCCGAAAGACAAACCGTGTGGCTTAATATTTTGTCTTAATATTTTCCACTCTTGCAATCATTAGTTTATAATTTCCCCGTCTGTTTCCGGCAAAGTTTTTCGTAATGTATGTGACATAATGTTAAAATGAAAATTGTAAATTTTACGCTCCTAAGGTTTTCAAAAGTGAAAAAATTTTAATCAATGAAAGACCGAAATTAAGGTTGTTTCTGTTTCTTGAAGTATTTTATTTTGATTACTTATTACTTATTTTGTAGTCTATCTATTTCCTCGTTTCCTTTCCTCACTGGGTTACTTTCCTTGTTGGAGCCCTTGGGCTTGTAGCATATTGCTTTTCCAACTAGGGTTATAGCCGAGCTTGTAATAATAATAATAATAATAATAATAATAATAATAATAATAATAATAATGATGTTATTCCTTTTGATGTTATAATATCGTGAATGTGACGTGCCTCACCATTTATATATCTAGTCAGTGGATATCAAAATTCATTTTACGTAATCCACCGTAGTTGGTTTGCCATTCATCATTATTTTAAAAGGTATCAAGCTTATTCGCAAAATAGTTGTTCAACCATTTTTTTTTTTTTTTTTTTTTTTTTTTTTTTTTTTTTTTTTTTTACTGAACTCGTGCTATATTTTTGTTAGAGTGACATTATTACTGGAAGGGAAATATTATATGTACCGAACGATGGTGATAGAATTTGTAGATGGTAGGCCTATAGTATAGTAAAACCAGGATTAATTTTGGTCTTTTTTATCCCTGATTTACCATGCTTTTTATACCTTTTGCAGCATTTTCTTCAACTTTTATTCCCAATTGGGATTTCTTTATCCGGCCGCTAGTCCCTTTTTATCTGCCAATACCTAATTTTTTACGATTGTATTTGTTTTGTAATTTAACTTGGATTTTTGATGAATTGGAGAAATAAAATTGGTATCGGTAAGACTACGAAATTTGGTCGCATACCACGAGCAATTATTTTGCAGTAGACTTAATGGATGTAATTTAGCAAGTGATATTAATGTATGTTTTTTTCTAATTTCTGCAATTACTAGTTTTATCTAGGAGTCTTAATATTTCATTAGCCTGAAATAGACTGAATTTACTTTATTGGGTCCTTTGACTAACCAGACAGC
>NC_090737.1:21612178-21614678 GCF_036898095.1 Palaemon carinicauda
AAACTTAGTATTTTACATTTTCCTGAGACAAAAGTGAAGGAACAAGGAGTGCACGAATTGTAAGGAAATCATGCAACCACTTTTTTTTTTTTTTTTTAGTATCTTGAGGATTTAAAATTTAAGGATATTTAGCGATTTTATTGTCAGGAAGATTTGTGACTTGTGGTAGAGTACAAAATAGGTACTATTTCATGAATTTCAAAGGGAAATGGTTACTATTTTAAGAACTGCAAAATTGAAATTTGCATCAAGAGGTGGGTGATATTAAATGTAGAGTCCAGGAATAAAAATAATTGAGTGAATGTGTAATGGCTAAGTTTATTTGCGGCTGGGAGTTTCTAAACTATAAAAAATTATTGTTTCTCATTTCTTTGAATTTGAATTTGAAATGTAAGTGGCGGTGGCTATGGAAATGGAGTTCTTCGAATCAAGGTAAATTTAGAATATCTTGTGAAGTTCTTTAGAATTTTTTTACGAGAGATACGCGATTGGTAATGTAGGAAAACCTTGGAATGAAAAAATAACGATGATGGAAGTTTATAATTTGTACTATCATAGGGTAAAGGGAAGAGCAATTTGATAAAAAAAACTGATGAGCAATTTGATACAAAGAAATAAAAGAGAAATTTGATAAAAAGGGGAGAAGAGCAAATTTGATAAAGAAAAAAGGATGAGCAATTTGATACAAAGAAATAGAAGAGCAATTTGATAAAAAAAGGGATGAACAATTTGATACAAGAAATAGAAGAGTAATTTGATAAAAAGAGTAGATTAGTAATGTGATAAAAAATAAGATAGATTAGTAATTTGATAAAAAGATAGATTAGTAATTTGATTAAAATGGATGAGCAATTTGATATAAAAATGGAAGAGGCAATATGATAAAAAAATTATTAGTAATTTGATTAAAAATGGATGAGCTATTTGATTAAAAAAAATGGAAGAGCAGTTTCATAAAAAATGGATTAGCAATTTGATTAAAAAAATCGGAATGGCCATTTGGCAAAAAATAGTTTAGCAATTTGATAAAAGAATGGGATGAGCAATTTAATACAAAAAATTGGAAGAGCAATTTGATTTGATACTAAAAAAATTAAAAGCAATTTGATTTGATACCAAAAAAAAAAAGGAAGAACAATTTGATTTGATACCAAAAAAAAAAAAAAAAATGGAAGAGCAATTTGATTTGATACCAAAAAATGTGGAAGAGCAATTTGATAAAAAAAATGGAAGAGTAATTTGATTTTATACCAAAAAATTGAAAGAGCAATTTGATTTGATACCAAAAAAATGGAAGAGCAATTTAATAAAAAAGGTGGATGAACAATTTGATGGAGAGTGTCTTCAGGTATATCGTATTTTTTTTTCAATATTGCTGTAGAGGAAAAACTCAACTTAGACACTTGTGTCTAAAAGAAAGTGCATTTAGATGCAATTGTGAGAAGGGTGTTTGATTAGACGAACTTATAATGTATAAAAAAAGAGTAAAAAGTATGTTATCGAACTTGTGGAATTCCAATATGGTGATCATGGAATCGTTAGGACTTCGGAAATTTGAATAAGAAATAATTGGGAGGATGTGGAAATATATCTTTTTCTTATTGCGTAAAGATATTTGATGAGCAGTTTTGTGGCAGAAAGGTATGTATTTAGGGTGGCTGTGGTCGATGTGGTTACGTCCCTGACTGATGAACGCTAGACTGGGGTTCGAGTCCCGCGCAAACTCGTTAGTTTCTTTGGTTGCTGCAACCTCACCATCCTTGTGAGCTAAGGATGGGGTCGTTTGAGGGGAGCCTATAGGTCTCTCTGCTGGGTCATCAGCAGCCATTACCTAGTCCTCCTCGGTCCTAGCTTGGGTAGAGAAGGGCTTGGGCCGTTGATCAGATGTATATATGGTCAGTCTCTTGGGCATTGTCCTACTTGGTAGGGCAATGTAACTGTCCCCTTGTCTTTGCCATTCATGAGTGTGGCCTTTAAAACCTTTAAGCCTTTATAGAGCTTTATGCATGAAATATGTTGAAAGAAAAAAAAAGAGGAAAAATATAGATAAGGTTGAAATAATTGAATGCGATAAAGTTATATATGTAAGTAATTCGTAGAAAAGACAAAATAAAAAAAAATAAAATTCGAAAGATGCAAATGTAGAAATACAGTAGGAGAGAAAATAGTCTTTGGTCGATGGAGTCTCTTAAAAGTGGAGTCTTAGGAGAGAGAGAGAGAGAGAGAGAGAGAGAGAGAGAGAGAGAGAGAGAGAGAAGGGGGGGGGGTGAACTAGAGGGGCAGTGGGCACTCAGTAGAGCGCGGACCTCCGCCGCGGCAGCTTATTTTCTCGAACTTTTGATCATTGACCTTGAGCTTTGACATTAATCTGTGTTAATTGGCGTGAATATTCATACACTCAAATATGAACCAAGTTTGAAGCCTCTGTGACAACGATGTCCAAACTTATGGCTGATTACGTGAATTGGACATTTTGCTTGACCGTGACCTTAACCTTTGA
>NC_090737.1:21617118-21622118 GCF_036898095.1 Palaemon carinicauda
ATAAAATTTCTATATTAAACGTAGGTTAAGTCAAATATCATTAGCCATATATGCTAAGAATAGGGAACTGAATTTCTATGTAATCACAGTGGTGAAAACATTCGTGTTTCATTTAATTCTATTGTTTGTGGGGCCTTTCAGTAAACATTGCATTATATTGTAAGTGAAATTATAAAGACGTATATTTCAAAAAGAGCTCACACCGATACTAGAGGGAAATAACTATTAAGGAGTAAAATAAAACAAAGTCTTTTAAAACTACTGGAAATATTAAGGGTTTCTATTTTTCTTGTCTTTGTCATATATTTAGAAATTTTTTTTATATATATTTTTTTTTTACTTTTTCTGATGTGTGAAATGGTTTTTCAAATAAAAAACTGCATTTTGTTTACCAAAATTATTGTATAGATATGGTATAGCAGTGAGTAGTTTTTTTTTTTTTTTTTTTTTTTTTTTTAAGTTCAAGATGTGCATTCGCTTTGCAATTGGGTATTCAACCTGCATTTGCCATCACACACTCCAGTGACTTTTGCGTCCTATTTACGTAACCAACATTTTTCCTCCATATGAAAAAGATACAATATGTATATCTCGTAAACTCTTTCGATCTTAAGCAGTCTATAAATTAAAAATCGTCTTTAATTTCTGGTTAACATCGTTCTTCATGTGTTGATATTCCTAGTGGTCTGGAAACTGCAAATGGCACCAGGTTCCGACATCTTAGAATATCTTTGATAATTGTTGACTCCTCACATAAATATTCGTACTATTTGGAAAGCTATAGCTGAAACTCGAGTCTTCATTATTCTTATTATATTTGAAAAAGTGACCTTTAAATCATAATATTACTGGAAAGTTTTTTTTTTTTTTTTTTTTTTTTTTTTTTTTTTTTTTTTTTTTTTTTTTTTTTTTTTATCCGCAATTTTTTCCCTTTAATAAAACATGTTGTTGGACGGACACCAGCTTTAGAATTACTTGAGTATCCGCTAAACCGACTACTAAATGATCAAGCATTTGAAATGTTCTACTTTTCCTCGTATTCTCAAAGGAATAAGCCCTCCATTAGAGCAAATATTGCCATTACCTATAAATAGAAGTGCGTTGATATTTACGTGCATTTCTTTTACAATGATTCCATTTGTCCGGTAAATATCAGACTTCCCTTATCTTGATATGCAATTATGGCTATAAAACTAGTACGTGATATTTGTTCCATAGATCTCTATCTATTCGTATCCCAATGTTGTCCTCTCCACTACTATGGGTTTTTAGTTCTACTTGCCGATGTGGTAAGGTCCCTGACTGGTGAACGCCAGACTGGGGTTCGAGCCCCGCTCAAACTCGTTAGTTTCTTTGGTCGCTGCAACCTCACCATCCTTGTGAGCTAAGGATGGGGAGTTTAGGGAGCCTTGGTCCTAGCCTGTTGTGGAGAGGGGGCTTGGGCGCTGATCATATGTATACATGGTCAGTCTGGGGCATTGTCCTGCTCGATAGGACAATGTCACTCATGCCATTCATGATTGACCTTTAAACCTTTAAACTGCTGGTTAGTCTCCTTGCTTTTTTATCCGATTTTACCTGTATTTTACATTCATATTCTGGATGTTTTTCCTTATTTCCTTTCATGCGTTTTTTTTTTCCTTTTGATCTAATGCCTTTTTATGATTGTATATGTGAGAGTATTTTATTTGATAATAATAATAATAATAACAACTTACCAAGTAATAATGCTCTAAAAGTTATTTTGACACTTATGTCCTTCCTCTACAAAGGTTAACATTCTCTATACCCTTCGATCTGAACACTTTATATACATTACATTATATCAAAATAATTAGTTTTTACACGATATATGTGAAGCAAAGGAACAAATGCATATATTGCAGCAAACTTCTTTTTACGAAAGTGCATTGGTAATAATGCATGTTGAAGGTCGCCAGCATGTTTCCTACCCTCTGGGCGTAGAAAATAACTCTCTTCAGATTCATCTAACCCTTGAATCATCATCTTTATTCTACATTTGATATTTGTGTCAGCTTGGTGTATAAAACTATTTTAGATTCATAAGTGAATGAAGATATTAGCATCCACTTGAACAGAATGATTGTGTATGATGTATAAAACTACTTTGAATTCATAAATGAATCTATCAACTTGAACAGATTCATTCTATGTATATTGTATAAAATTACTTTAAATTCACAAATGATCAAAATATTAGTATCAACCTGAATAAATTCATTCTGTGTATGGTGTATAAAACTAAATTCATAACTGAATCAAGATATTGGTATCAAATTGAACAGATTCATTCTGTGTATGACGTATAGAATTACTTTAAATTCACAATGATTCAAGGTTTGGTTTTGAGAAACCCGTCGTTATGAATGAAACCTGATTCTTTCAGCTGAGACAACCATCTGTGCCCTGTCGGATGTACCCTTGGAAGCCTTCAATTTGCTCCAGATGTACAATCTCGTTGAAGGCACGATTTGCTGATGATTGAATATCATTCATATTTAATTTCTTTCTCTGACCACTTTCGTTGTAGTATTTCCATTGATTTCGGGGTACTAAGCGTTATTGATAGGTGACGATCTCTCTCTCTCTCTCTCTCTCTCTCTCTCTCTCTCTCTCTCTCTCTCTCTCTCAGTTAACTTGTACTCATGGATTGATTGATCGATTGATTGATTATAAGTTATCTGGCTGTACTCAGGGGAATAGTATTCATCTACTGTTGAATCATAACACCCCAGTGTCTTAAACCCTGTATGACTACTCTCCTACATTTATATCATGAAAAATTAAGAGTATTTACATCAAATTACTTTCTTGCCTATAGCCTACATCTCTATAGCTTCAGAATAGGCACCCTCCATGTTACCTTATCAAATATGCCATGAGCTTATTTTAGATTCCCGTACACTGAGCAATTTTCTTTCTATTGCTTTATCCTTGCCGCTTTTCCTTATCCAAATCCATACTGCTTCTTCTTATGAATCAGTCTCTTTTATATTTCTTCCTAATCAGTACCCTGCTTTCCTGGGTATACTTAATAACGCTGCGCCAATGAAGTTCTTACAATCTTCACTTAATCCAACAGAATTATCATTTTCTTTTTCGGAACATTTCCCTCCTCCAGGCATAATTTACACACCCTGGTCAGCGACTCAATCACAGTATTGCAGCCCTACCACAGTATCTTCATTATAATCCATTGGATCCCTGTGCCTTTTCCATTCTACAATCCCGTATTTGCACTTTTCACATCCTCAAAATCATTTCTAATTGCAATCAAAATTTAATCTAACCCTTTCCACTCTACGGTTTTCGAAATTCTTCAAATGTTCCATCAACTAGAGTCCCTATACACAGATCTTTTGCATTTGCACCTTTCAGTCTAAGGAATACACAAACACTATGTATGTATGTATGTACAAAGTATTGATAATTGGAGGGTAAACGTGTATATTGCTGAGAGAGAGAGAGAGAGAGAGAGAGAGAGAGAGAGAGAGAGAGAGAGAGAGAACGTTTATTGGCCATAATTAGTAATTTCCTGAATACAAAATTTAGATGTTAAATGAATTACTGACATTAGAAAATAGAATAATATGAGGTGATGATCAATACTCAAATTGAAGTTGAACTTACGGAGATTCTCAAATTACGTCTTCAAAATTTTCAAAAGGCGTAGGTTTATTCATTGTCAATTTTCTATATATTTCAAAATTACACTTTTCTGTAACGAAATGAGAATATCTGTTACCTAGGTACTCGTTACATTTTTGTGAAGGTGTCCTTCTTGGGCCAAAAAATGGAGTGAGGAAATGTATGAATTTTACCTACGGTATGTAAAATAGTTAGATTCTGAAGTACAGAAGGTCCTCGACTTACAATCATAGTAGATTCCAAGAAGCTGTTTGCAAGTCGAATGTTTCTAAATTTTGTCTTAGGGTGGGCAAAATCTGACATCCATGTGTACGATTTCCAGCTTCAAAGTTAACAAATATATTTCATATGATGTAAATATAAGGTTATTTAAAATGTCATTTTACTTACTGTATTAAATGATATAATATAGTTTCATTACAGCATTTCTTTATTTTATTACAGTATAAAAACTTTTACTATATTATGATTTATGATTTCAAGTGGCCGAAGCAGAATTTTCATGAGTCAATAGATCTTTTTTATTTCGAATCACAATACATGTTTTGATTATATTGTCTATAGTGTTACTTTGCCACTTTTCCTTTGGTAACTGATACCAGGGGTGATGTTTCCTATTTTTATTGCACACACACACAACACACACACACACATATTATATATGTACTTATATCTCCGAATATTTGTAAGTCGAATGTTCGTAAGTCGGGGACATTTTATAATGCTCATCATATCCCTATATTTGTCAACGCATTACTTTGCGCAGATTTACAATAGGAATGAACGAGGATTTTGTACCAGAACAATATCAAATATGAATTGGCATAAATCAAATTCTTATATTAACAAGGATTACTTAAAGAGGATTTTGTACTGGACCAACATCAATTATGAAATGACGTCATTTAAATTCCTCCATTAACAATGAGTACGTAAGTGGTGCTGATTTTTTTATTTTTTTTTTTTTGTGAAAACTTGCCTTTAATATTTTTTTATAGTATTAAGTATTTTCGATTTCAATTCTTTTTATCTTCTGAACACCAGTTTTAGTAAAGAGAAATTAGCGTACAAAATGTTTCTTGAGTATACCTAAATGCTCTTCATAGATTGTGTAAATAAATGCGATTATTAGATCAAAATTACCCTCTAAATTGACAAGACACAAAAGTAAGGACTTTCATAATGATATTCACACAAGTTGGTTGTTAGTAATAATGATAGTAAAATAAAATTATTATTATAATTATTATCATCCCTATCTTAGAATTTAGAAATTTACTCACTACCACACTGCCACATAATTTAAATAATGGAAAAAAATCGTCCATGAG
>NC_090737.1:21632118-21634618 GCF_036898095.1 Palaemon carinicauda
TATATATATATATATATATATATAATGTATGTATGTATGTAGTGGTATAAATATAAATATATTAGTGCACATAGATAGGGAGCCCTTTCTAAGAGTCTAAGAGGGGATACTTTAATGTGAAGAAAGGATTCCTCCGTCGATATGATCAGCAAAGCTGTACTAGTCAGGACCACCCATACTAGGTTGGTTTGCTGCGAGCGATCAGACAAAAGTCTCTAGCTATCACCAATCCACAGTGGCCGGTGCAGTGATGAAAACTGACCTAATCCCAGACATGACTAAGGACATGTCCGAGTCCTTTGTCCTGCGGTGGACGAGAAACAGCTGTATTTGCTGTTGCTGTATATAGGTGAGCACATATACAGTATGTACTGTACATACATATTTAGGGGGGGAGGGTGTGATTTGCTTTTCCTTTTTTTACCTTTTTCTTTCACTACTGTAAGAAAGAGAGAGAGGCTTGGAACATTAGGAGTGAAAAGTAAAAAGAGAAATGTTAAGCGAAAAAAAACAAGACCAAACCCAACTTTCAACATGTCTTATAGAAAAAAAAAGTTTAGTTTTTTTTTTTTCTTTTTTTTCCTTGATGAAGAGATTCTTGTATGGTTTACCCTCTGAGTCATTTATTGCGATGCGTAAAATGTTTAAAGGTAATTTATTTTCTTGAAGAAAAAAAAAAAACTTTTTTTATATTAGACGGTTATCAGTGTGGACGAATTACTTTGTTTTTTTTTTTTCTTTTATCTAATTAGGTTCTTGGTTTATAACCTTAATCAAGAAGATCATTTTCCTTTTTCCCTGCTTTTTTTTATTTTCCTTTTCTTTTCACTTTCAGAGATGTCGATAGTCGACCCTTTCTTTCATAATATATTTAGTGCGTTGGTGATCGTATGATAACTGGTATACGGCCTTTTGTTTAGAAATGAAGAGGAGAATGGCAATTTTGTATAGGGCTACGTGTTAACATAATTTATTATAGATAATCTGTATTTTGCGATAAGAGGTTCTTGAACACGAGTACCCATCAATTTTCTTATCCTGAGTTTTACCGACTATATGAAAAAAAATTTATACCTAAATTTTTATATGTCCGGTTCAGTTATGTATCATCTCTCTCTCTCTCTCTCCTCTCTCTCTCTCTCTCTCTCTCTCTCCTCATCAATTTTCTTGTCCTGAGTCTTGCCGACTATGTATGAAAAATTTTTTATACCTAAATTTTTCATATGTCCGGTTCAGTATGTATCATCTCTCTCTCTCTCTCTCTCTCTCTCTCTCTCTCTCTCTCATCAATTTTCTTGTCCTGAGTCTTGCCGACTATATGAAAAATTTTTATACCTAAAGTTTTCATATGTCCGGTTCAGTTATGTATCATCTCTCTCTCTCTCTCTCTCTCTCTCTCTCTCTCGCCTCTCCTCATCGCTCTCTCTCTCTCTCTCTCTTCTCTCTCTCTCTCTCTCTCTCTCATCAATTTTCTTGTCCTGAGTCTTGCCGACTATATGAAAAAATTTTTATACCTAAATTTTTCATATGTCCGGTTCAGTTATGTATCATCTCTCTCTCCTCTCTCTCTCTCTCTCTCTCTCTCTCTCTCTCTCAAACATACAATAGTGAGATCACGGTTGCAATCCCTGTCCGGTGATATCTTTCTGCAGAAGACCGACCTTCGAAATTCCTTTATCCTCGCACCTCAGAGAATAGGCTGTTATGCCCCATGTTCTCCTTCTTTTCATTGAGTGATTTGAGTCGGCCGAAGCATAGCCGCTATTCAATGCAGACATTTCTCATGTGATTCCTTTTGTTTCAATTGGATTGTTCAGTGTGGAACATCTAGGCTTTAGAAGTGTATCCGATTTATCTTGGTAGTGTTTCAGCGCTTTGCTTCCAATCGCCCTGTTCAAGATCCAATTTGAGTATCAGTGAATAGGCTTAAGGTGTATCTCACTTAGATAAGTAACACTTAGAGTGTTAGGAGGAGAGCATCTTGACCAATCCAAGAGTCTGTGAAGAATTATCTCTGCGGAGGTCTTCTGGCCTGCGCTGATTCGCCGAGGCGTGAACATTAACCCACAAATGGCGCGAAATCTCACACCTCCCGCATCAAGCCGCGACCTCCTTAGCCAATCGCCATCCCCGATGGCTGTGACGTCACCCTTCCTCTCACACCTATGGCGTGAAATCTCACACCTCCCAAGTGGCATCTTCTCGCATCCAGCCAATCAGCATCATGCACGTGCTAATCGTTACAAGTTCTCGCACACCTACGGCGTGAATTTTCACACCTGTGAACCAATCGCAGACATGGTTTTCCGGATGCCCTTCGCAGCCTCGCCATTCTATGCTTGGCTGTGTTTGTGTCAGCCAATGGCTACATCAAGTAGTCTATCGGGTTGATAAGGGTTGATGGTAATGGAGGTTTTATGGATATGGAAGGAACCGTCGACTTGTGATTTCTTGTAAGCTCCTTTGTCAAGTTAGAGCCTATGCAAACATAGAGCCCTAT
>NC_090737.1:21637240-21642240 GCF_036898095.1 Palaemon carinicauda
TCAGAATCATTCATAACAACGGGTTGTGGTGGCCTATGTGGTAACATCCCTAGCCTGGTGATCACCAGACTGGGGTTCGATTCCCGGTCAAATTCGCTAGTTCCTTTGGTCGCTGCAACCTTACCATCTTTGTGAGCTAAGGAATGGGGAGGGGGCGGTTTGGGAAGCCTATAGGTCTACCTGTTGAGTCATCAGCAGGCATTTCCTGACCCTCCTTGGTCCTAACTTGGATGGAGAGGGGCTTAGACGCTGACCATATATGGTCAGTCTCTAGGACAAATATTGTCCTGCTTGATGGGGTAGTTTCAATGTCCCTTGCCTATGCCAATTATGAGCGGCCTTTAAAAAAATAGAACGTAACAGATTAATCATGTAATGAATTGCTAAAATGAACATCCGTGAATCCAGATCAGCATTAAAGTATTCGACGAGGTTAACCAAAGGGAATATAAGGCAGTGTAAAAAGAATTATTTTTGGAAAGGACAGGTTAGACACTACCGAAGAAGAAACCTACCGGAATCTCAAAAGTTCATCGAGATAAAGATTATAAGAAAAGTAGACAAATTCACAAACCACCGACTGCGATCTACGTGTTTCTTTCTAACTAAAAATGTAAGCAAAAGAAGGGTTTAAAATCAGCATAACGTCCCAGAAAATGTAACCGAAATTCAACAAAAGATATCAATAACACTTGCTTACTCTCACTTCGTCAAAGGAATCCCAGGATAAAAGTCTTGCTTATTGTTATGATATACTCAACGCATAAGTAATTTAGGCAAAGACTTCTCGTGTACCCAATCTGGAGAGATAAACCAAGAAAAATCTAAAATGACATATCTCATTGTAGATGGGAACTGAAAGAATATTACATTGTATAGTTAAATGAATAAAAATAGTAAACAGGGTTAGAGCCTCTGAACATTAAAAAGCTACAAGTTGTTAGACACACCAATAACAAAGAGCTAGTCAAGTTAAAAAGCTGGTATTTGGGGAAGACACCAAAGGTTTCTTAAACGTACAGACATTTTTCATAGCATTTTAAGAGAAAGTTGAGTACTTTAACATGAATAATCACCTGAAATTTCAATGTCATCCATTTTTAAGGTACTAAAATAAAACCGTTCAACGCTTATAGCTAATTCTATACTGTAATCATACAACGATCCGTCCACCATACAAAAATTTCTATCTCTAACTTCCAGTAATCCCTACTGTTATTTCTAATGAACGTTAAGGACATTAATTTACGTATATCATTATCATTTGCATAGGTTAGGTATTTCAAGTATAGTAAATTGTTCTCGCATTTAACAGGACTCCGAGCACTTCTATCGTAATTAAATATCATCATCGCCTCCTCCTACGCCTATTAACGCTGAAGGGACTAGGTTAGATTTCGTCAGTCGTCTCTATCTTGAGCTTTTAAAACAATACTTCTTACTCATCATCTCCCACTTCACGCTTCATAGTCATCAGCCACGTAGGCGTGGATCTTCCAACTCTTCTAGTGCCTTGTGGAACCCAGTTGAAAGTTTGGCGAACTATTCTCTCTTGGGGAGTGCGAAGAGCATGTCCAAACCATCTCCATCTACCCATCACCATGATTTAACCATTTAAGCACATATGGCACTCGAGTAATCTCTCTTATAGTTTCAATTCTAATCCTGTCCTGCCATTTAACTCCCAATATATATGAATATAAATTAAAGATACTGGATGGAGCTATGGCATTTGTACGGATATTCATGCATCTCTATCAAACTTACTCTTAACAAAGAATAAATACCCTAAGATGGCTAATCTAATTAGTTTTGACCCCATGTCCGCGGGTGTTAAAAGTACAAACACCAACGTCCAAGAACAGCCTTAGAAGCCCTTGAAAACAAAGGACCAACCTTCCATATAATAAATGATCATCTCAACTACGGCATTATCCTATAATCTGATACCGCCTTACCTCCGACACATTCCACGAAGGGAAAAAATCTTTGTTTGGAAGTTGCGAAGGCGAACAATAGCCCTTGTTGGGACGATACAACGTGGCGACACGCAGTGCTTAACCAGCCCTCTGCTTTTAACATCGTGACATATATAAATACGAAGAGTACATGCTTGCCCCACCTCTCCTGGAAGATAGCATCAGACATCTGGCAGCCACGCATGCTGACAATAGGCGAGTGCCTATGACATCACCGCTCTCTCCAATAGGGACCAACAGACTATGTAAAGCCGGGCGGTGGTTTCATGGGCCGTCGAGCTGACCTGTCCTGACCTTTGTTGTTGCTTTTAATAACTCTCTCCAATACCACTAACGTCATAAATTCTCAAAGGGTGCATCTTTTAAAAGCCAGTTGAAGTTTGTTGGGGATAAAAGCAAAATGTTTGATGATGAAAAGGGCTAGAAAAGTTTGATGAAGGAAAAGGGCAAGAAGTTTGAAGAAAAATGGCAAATAAAGAGAAAAGGTTGATAAAAAGAAAGGGCTAAAAGTTTGAAGAAAAATGGCAAATAAAGAGAAAAGGTTGATAAAAAGAAAGGGCTAAAAGTTTGAAGAAAAATGGCAAATAAAGAGAAAAGGTTGATAAAAAGAAAGGGCTAAAAGTTTGAAGAAAAATGGCAAATAAAGAGAAAAAGGTTGATGAAGAGAAAGGGCTAAAAGTTTGATGAAAACGGCGAAGTAAAGAGCAAAAACTTCGATAAAGAAAAAGGACAAATAGTTTGATGAAAAAAAAGGCCAAATAGAAAGGGTAAAAAGTATGCTAGAGAAGAAAAAAATGCAAAATGTTTGCTGAAAAAGACAAAATATTATCTGAGAGGAATGATGACAAATTTTTACATCAAAAGAATAAAAATTTTCTAGTTAAATCACAACAAACTCTTTAATAATTCAGGACGTTGAAATTAATAAAATAAAAAAAAAAATCTTATTTTGGAAGCTTTTCCAAACTATACAAAATTTCAAGGGAACTGAAGTTACACAGAGACCTTAAGTAGTTAACGTACATACAAACATTTAATCTAGAAACTCTTACAACCGTTGATCTAAAGTAGCGATATCGGGAAAAAAAATGAGTTAGATATGAAGAGAGAGGGAGAAAATAGGCAACAAAAGATAATATGCTGACAAATAAGAGGAGAAGGATAAGAGATTGTTTCAAAGCGAAATTAAAAACTCGGAACTCAATTAAAGTAGACTTGTAAATATCCCACATCCACTGATCAGCCATTGCGATGACATTTATTTCCAAAGGTTTAAAGGTCGCTCATGAATGGCAAGAGACATTACCTTAGCAACCATGACAATGTCCTAGAGACTGACCATATATCCATAATGATCAGCCCATAATGATCAGCACCCAAGCACCTCTCCAGCCAAGTTAGGATCAGGGAGGGCCAGGCAATGGCTGCTGATGACTCAACAGGCTCCCCCAAACCCACCCCAATCCTTAGCTCACAAGGATGGTGAGGTTGCAGCGACCAAAGGAACTAACGGTTTTGAGCGGGACTCGAACCCGAGTCTGACAATCAGTAGCCAGTTTAAATGCTTTTAAAGTTGGTTTGGACACTGGTAACCACATCCCTAAAAATATCAAATTACTCGTGTACTTTGGATACTTTGGATGACTTCAAAACTAAGCGCAATTTTGATAATTTCAGATTCACTTTGCAAGTATTGCTTATTCACTCTTGTCAATTTATAACAACAATAATAAGAACACGAGCCATGAAGCACAAAATTATATGATATATAACCTACTTTATTCTTTCTACTCTAAATGATTGCATATTTCATTTACATTACAGTACTTAAAACTCGGTATTTTGTTCCATTAAACTTATTTCTATTAAACAAATATCTGATTTCACTTTACAAATATTGTAATAAAAAAATTAACAGCCACTATAAAAGTAATAGCAATTGTAATGCCCCCATCCCCCCCCCCCCCTCAAAAAAAAAACCCTTCCAAATAGAAAGGCTGGAATACGTACTATATGACAAAAATCTACAGAACTACTGAAATTGTTACATGACATTAAACGGGCGAAAATACAGAAAAGGTCAAGTGCACTTAAAAATACAGTGACTGTAGTAGAATTCAGAAAATGTCTTTGAGAAGGGAAGACAGCAATGAAAATTCAATATTTTCGGCTCTGAATTACTTCGATAAGCAAAAGAACCGAAAAATTATAACATGGCCAGATAAAAATTAGTAGATAAGCGAAGTTTATCCATTTAAAAATTCAAAATCTGCACAGAGGAATCGCAAATTATACGAAAAAAAAGGTGCTGTCGGTTGGGAACCGATTTGACCTAACGGCCCAACCAAATAGATCACCCAGAAACGGTATATGACGCTATCATAAATTTTGCTTTTCTGCTATATTCTTTTCTTTGAATGTTATCATTACTATTAGTACATGAGGTTTAAAGACCCATCTTTCTTTGCCAGTTTTGATTGGCAAAGCACCAATGCAAATAGGAATGCCAACAATAGCTTTGCCAGTGCAATCACCAGAGCTTTTCCCACAGTGATGATTTGTGGGAACTAAAAATGTGGCCAATTGTCCAAAAACAGTACCGAATAAGTACAAGACCTTGGAAGGTATCTACAGCAAGCAAGACAATCTTACACGAACATTTCTTACATACCCGACATAAAAAAAAAAAAAAGAAGAAACCTGAATAAGTCCGTAAGCAATCTACGACCATTCTATGTTACAAGAGACAATTCTTGTTTCATTTCCCTCCATCCTCCAATATACCAAGACGTAAGGAACCCGGGTTTCATTATTTTCTCCCTATTTACCACACAACCACCTCCATCACACTTTACCACCACCACCCTCTCCTCCTCCTCCTCCTCCTCCTGTTCTTCTTCTTCCCCCCTTAAGCAATCCCCTCTTCCTTCGCGCCGTGACAATGGAAGGCAAGAGAAAGAGGCTGTATGAAAAGCACCTATCGCGACGGGAGTATTTTTAGCAAGTTGTTCCAGCCTCCCG
>NC_090737.1:21649740-21652240 GCF_036898095.1 Palaemon carinicauda
TGTCATAGCCTCTGTACCATGGTCTTCCATTGTCTTGGGGTAGAGTTCTCTTGCTTGAGGGTATACTCGGGCACACTATTCTATATTATTTCTCTTCCTCATATTTTGTAAAAGTTTTTTTTATAGTTTATATATGATAAATCAAACCAGTGTTCTTTTGTCTTGGGTAGTGCTATAGCCTTTGTACCATGGTCTTCCATTGTCTTGGGGTAGAGTTCCCTTGCTTGAGGGTATACTCGGGCACACTATTCTATCACATTTCTCTTCCTCTTATTTTGTAAAAGTTTTTTTTATAGTTTATATATGAAATATTTATTTTGGTGTTGTTACTGTTCTTCAAAATATTTTGTTTTAATTGTTAATTAATCCTCTTATTGCCTTGTTTCCTTTCCTCACTAGGCTATTTTCCCTATTGGAGCTTCTGGGCTTATAGCATCCTGCTTTTCCAACTAGGATTGTAGTTTAGAAAGTAGTAGTAATAATAATAAACTCTACTGTGATCATACTTTGGTACACCCTAGACTCTATTCTATCGTAACTGCAACTGCAATTCTATGAACAAAATTAACCTAATAAACTATATGTAAAAAAATGAAATTGCAACCTTCAATAATAAAAATACAGGACCATTTTCACAATGAATAAAAGTTGTCTATCTACCGTCAACATACTGTACAAGCAAAAATAATTATAAAGATATGCTGTATATGTACTTTGCCTCACAGTAATATGTACAGCGAACCTGAAATGAACTTGTATCTCTCTTGATTGGTAAAGCGGTCCCTGCTGGCATTGTTTCGACTCAGTGCATATGTTCGAATCCTTGCCCAGAATTTATCGTAAATGGATTTCCAGTGGATATGCGTTCCCAAAGGTAGAATTCGATATCAAATACTATTGTGGTTGATATTTACATCAATTAAAATCCAGTGTTAGTGATAGATATTCAAATACACACACACACGCGCACACACACACACGCGCACACACACACACACACACACACACACATATATATATATATATATATATATATATAGTATGTGTATATATATATATATGGATACATATATATATATATATATATATATATATATATATATATATATATATACATACGCACATATATATAATATGATATATATGTACATTATATTTATACATATATATAATATATATATACATATATAATTTATATATATATATATATATATATATATACTGTATTATATATATATATATATATATATATATATATATATATATATATATACTGTATATATATATATATATATATATATATATATATTAATGCATCGTATGAGTTATGTTAAGAAAAGTAAACACTTCCATATAAGTTCTTTCAAATTAATAGAGAGAGAGAGAGAGAGAGAGAGAGAGAGAGAGAGAGAGAGAGAGAGAGAGAGAGGGGGGGGGGAGTATTATACCAGTAGTGGCTTCGGGCATAAGAACGTAGGGTGACATGGCCGTCGACGGCCAGGTTATCGTGGATATCAGTCGAAGGAGCTCCCTCCGACAATCTCTCAGGAGAGCACCTCGGCAGGACACCTGCCTTATCGCCAGGCATCTCCGTCCCCCGGCCAGACAACGACGATACCGCAGGGACATCGACAAAGTCGCTGATGGTGAACCACGACGGGGAACAAGCTTGTATATTGGGCAGCCCTGCGAGACCTCGTTAGGAGGACGCTTCGAAGGGAACTCGCCCTGTTCGGAGACTTTCAGTTATTCTTTTAATTTCTCAGTCTCCCTCTTTCTTTGGCTTATCAGTTTCGTAGACGGTAGAGAAGGTGAAAACGATTAACTCTTATGTCCGGTGAATCACGTATTTTCCTTTGTTATAGACTTGCACAACAGTGAGTTGATTCTTCGGGTTTTGTGGTCCCCAATATAGAAAGAAATTTCGTTATTTCTTACACCTGACATCTCAACCAAATGAGAAACCTGTTCAGAAATGCTCAAGTTTCGAGAATGGTACTTATGGTACAGTTGGACACAGGAATGTCTGGCACACTTTTCCCTGAGGAAGTAGACCCAGTCACGCATTGCTAAGAAGAGAGTTCGCTCATCTCTCTCTCTCTCTCTCTCTCTCTCTCTCTCTCTCTCTCTCTCTCTCTCTCTCTCTCTCTCTACTTATCTGTTTGGTGGAGAGTTCCTGTGTGTAGCATCGCCCACCACTAATCCCATATCTACCTTCATTCATGTATTTGGTAACTCGCCGCGCAGTAAGCGTGTGACATGGTGCACTTCTAGAACGTGGTGTGCCAGGAATTCCTTTATCCAACTGTCCTTGATTGAAAATAAGAAAAAGACAAAACTTCAATAGTATAAAAGACAAAAATACCAGATAATTACGTCGATTTGAGGAATATGATACAAATACTATTATTGCGCTGTAGGAAAATACAGTTCTAAATTAGAGAATATTACAACTAGCGTTGGCTGTTTCACTTACGACGTTTGGTATTCAATACTGACT
>NC_090737.1:21657240-21664740 GCF_036898095.1 Palaemon carinicauda
TTACCACATCGACCACTACAACCTTAATAACTTATTTTCCCGTTTCGGTACCACCTTCCCTTGCAGGTGCAAGAAAGTGTTTTTCTGAGCTAATTTTCTTATATTTTTATCTCAATGCTAAATATAATTATCTACATTCATTCAACCTTGATTCGAGTATTGATCACCACTCTGGTCTTCAGCTGCCGACTCTTAATCTTAATTTGCTAAACAAAAACTTTCGGGCTATTAAATTTCTTATTCCTGATCTGGATATTAACCTTTAGCATCGTCGTTCAGTTTTTTTTTTTTTTGCATGTTGTATTAGATTGTCATAATTCTGGCCATCCTTTGCATTCACATCTTCCCAGATAGTATCATCCTATACGTAGTGCTAGCTATGCCGTTAAATCTAAGTATTTCTTTCTTTCTATTTTCATCACAGGGCTCAATACTGCACAGCATTCTAGAAGTTTTATTCTAGATGTGAGCAAATTGTGGAATGACCTTTCTAACCTGGTGGTTGTTGAATAAATTTCATAACTTGCTGAACAGATTGACAAAAGCGACTCTTTATAGTACATATATGGTAGATCTATTTTAACGTTGTTACGGATCTTAAAATATTCAATATTTCTCAAGCATTATTTCTCATATATAATTCATTTATTCCTTTATTTCCTTTCATCATTAAGCTTTTTTCCCTGTTGGAGCCCTAGGGCTTGTACCTTCCTTCTCTTCCAGCTAGGGTTGTATCTTAGCTAGCTAGCTAGCTAGCTAGTACTAGTAGTAGTAGTAGTAGTAGTGGTAGTAATTTGTTGCCGATTCACTATTTTCAGACATATTACATTTCAATTATTCATATCTCTCTCTCTCTCTCTCTCTCTCTCTCTCTCTCTCTCTCTCTCTCTCTCTCTCTCTCTCTCTGTCTATATGTCTACACATTATAATATATATATAAATATATATATATATATATATATATATATATATATATATATATATAAATATATATATATATATATATATATATATATATATATATATATATATATGTGTGTGTGTGTGTGTATATATATATATATATATATATATATATATATATATATATATATGATTTTAATATAAGGTCCTTTACTCGTGAAAGCATGGTCCGGGAAATCATACCTTAAATCACGTACCATACAACAGAACAATAATAGAAAAATAAAGATAGTAAACTTAGAGAAGCAAAATATTCAGGAAATCTGATGCACGATGGCAACTTTCATGACGGTCTAAAATCTAGTAATATTTGATTACTTCCCTAATCATTTAAACGAACCAAAGAAAAATATAATACCTGTTTTACCTTGAGCTGTTACTTTCTCCAGCGATATTACTATAAAAGCGACAGAAAAGACGCAAACAGGTCATCGGTACTGTATTTCACATTGATAATCTAACCAAGATCTTCAGAGTTTTAGCCCTTGCTATAAGTTCAATACTTTATATGAAAATTTTGGTAAGGAAAAACAGTGTTCGAGTTCAAAACTGTACCTGAACGATACTTCTTTGGTAATTCACCTCATTCAATACATCGTACGTACACTTACACACTAAAAAAAAAAAACATACAGCATCAACCCCCATCAGACAAAGAAATAAAACTTGTCCTCAGTAAAAAGGGTCCAAGATCGATCGAGATAGGGGTCTTAAGAGAGCCGGATGCAAAAATTGTATGTAACATTTCCCTTGGTAATATGGGACTTCTACCTCCAAGTGATGCACCAATGCTCTTTTATCGCTGCCCCACTTCGCCTTTCCCGCCAAATTTGTCCAATCTCCCGCGCAAAGTTTCATCCTGCGTCGCCCTCTTCCAAGTCCAACGTCGTCCGAATCCAATGGTGAGGGAACACACTTTTAGTTATAACAATGTTTCTATTGCTTAAAATACAATATAATGTATCAGAATTAGAATTTTCACTCAAAATTATTCTACATATTGATTGAATATTTAATTACACCAGTAAAATTATATTTGAAGTAGTTCTAAGCCAAAGACTCGGAACCGCATTCGAAAGCGTTTTCCTCTAAAACGATTAGCCGGCGGCTGAGCGGAAGCCGAGTAATGTGAGTAGGACAATAAAGTTAATCTTATGTAAATGATTAATTGCGGCTCACTCTGTCCCTCTGTTGGAAAAAAAAGTTATATTTCTTAATACTGCTGGAGTTTTGACACCAAGGATTCTGTTATTCGGATATATTCGATGAATGAACTAGATTAAATTTTCGTATTAGTTTTTTATAAATTCGTGTATAATCGTGATTAAGCACAGAAGTAATGATAGCTCTTGTCACATAGGAACCATTTAGTTTTCCAAAACCAGCATCTCTCTCTCTCTCTCTCTCTCTCTCTCTCTCTCTCTCTCTCTCTCTCTCTCTCTCTCTCTCTCTCTCGAGTGAGGTTTTGAAAAAAAAATTAAAAGTTAAATATGTTTTTAAAAGAATTACTATAAGAACTAGATGGAAATTTCAAATTATAGCATTCACATTTGGAGATTTTCATTTCTTGTCTGGAACACAAATTCTAATTTTCTTAATCACCATTGAAGAAAATGTCACAATTGATACCCAAAGTGAAAAAAATCTAAATATTGTGTTAAAAGAAAAAATAAATAAGAAACTTTAAATAGTAATAATGGAAGTCGAGACAAATAGACCTTCAAGATATTTGTAAATGAAGGAGAGATATCACTTTAAAATTTTTTGAATGCTGGCATTCAGTCATGATATTGATCAGAAACAGAAAAACAATAACAGCCAAAAGAACTGCGGGCTACTGAAGGCAAATTTACTTCTATACAGAACTAAAAGATGAATTTATACAGATTTAGAAATATAAATAATGTATATTTTTGAAATATGAAAATTTCAAAATAAAAGAATATTAGAAAATATACATATACATATACACAGTATATATATATATATATATATATATATATATATATATATATATATATACACATATATATATATACATATACACAGTATATATATATATATATATATATATATATATATACATATACACAGTATATATATATATATATATATATATATATATATATATATATATATATATACATATACACAGTATATATATACATATACACAGTATATATATATATATATATATATATATATATATATATATACATATACAATTTATATATATACATATATATATATATACATATATATATATACATACATATATATATATATATATATATATATATATATATATATATATATATATATATATATTTTTTTTATTTTAAAATTTTCATATTTCAAAAACATGCATTATTTATATTTTTTAAATCTGTATAAATTCATCTTTTATACAGAGAGAGAGAGAGAGAGAGAGAGAGAGAGAGAGAGAGAGAGAGAGAGAGAGAGAGAGAGAGAAACTTACTCCACTGAAGATCAACGGAAACTATACAAATTGAACCTATTACCCAAGGTTCTATCTTATATAAAAAGAATTCTAAGACAAAACTCATAAAAAAGTATCATTAAGTGTTACTGATTTTTCTTTTCTTTTAACCCTTAGTTAAATCTTTACAGAGCTTAATTAACCTAAATCCCATTAAACTAAAATTACATAATAATTCTTACATCGCAGCTTCATTCAAGTAAAAAAATATAAATAAATGAACAGCCACAACATTCTAATGTGTCATTTTTTTTGTATTATAGACTGTTCCATACAGTAGACATTGTTTCATTGAGTGAGCCCTATTTTTTAATTTAATCATGGTCTTTTTTAAATCTTTACAGAGCTCAACCAACCTAACTACTGCACTGTAATTTTTCAGTGGCTACTTTCCTCTTGGTAAGGGTAGAAGAGACACTCTAGCTATGGTAAGCAGCTCTTCTAGAAGGCCACTCCAAAATCAAACCATTGTTCTCTAGTCTTGGTTAGTGCCATAGCCTCTGCACAGTGGTCTTCCACTGTCTTGGGTTAAGAGTTCTCTTGCTTGAGGGTACACTCAGGCACACTACTATTATCTTATTTCTCTTCCTCTTGTTTTATTAAAGTTTTTGTAGATTATATAGGAGATATTTATTTCAATGTTAGTGTTCTTCAACATTTTTTTTTCCTTGTTTCCTTTCCTCGCTGGGTTATTTTCCCTGTTGGAGCCCTAGGACTTATAGCATTTTGCTTTTCCAACTAGGGTTGTAGCTTAGCAATTAATGAAAAAAAATCCAATTAAACTAAAATTAAAAGATAACCCATAGTAACTTTTATAATGTGGCTTCCATCTAAATTAAGAAATAAATAATCGGTCACTACTTTAATTTGCCATTTTTTTTTTTTTTATTATAGAATGTTCCATACGGTAGCCATCATCATTGTTTTGTAGATTGAAAGATTCGCGTGAGCCCTTTTACAAAGCAACGACTCCCAGTTCACTTAAAAGAATCGTTACAGTGGAGACAGAGAATTGACGGCTGACCTACACCGTCCATTTTTGATACCTATTACTGGAAGAGGAACACCTGAGTAATGACCTGGGATGTGAAATTACAGGTCATAAATATAATCTGATTAGGGGGTCAAACGAGATGCGTTGGCAAACTGTAGCGATTGGGTACGAGGGAGCGAGGGGGTAGCCAGGGAGGAGATTGTGGGGGCGGGGGGTTATTCAGCGGAAGTTGGACTTAATTCCCGGACAAATAACATACAGGACAAAGTGGGAGGTTTCAATTAGTGGTTGAATTAGACAGAGGGGTTACACGGAGAGCCCTGTAATCAAAAGACCTAAATTACAAATCGGGCGAAGTTCGACATTTAGAGTTCCCGGAGATGAGGATTACAGCTTCGACGGCGAACATATGAAATATCACCCGGCAAACAAGAAATCATCCCAAAACTGACAACCTATAAACACAAACAAACAAACTGGTTTAATTGTTTAAGTACAGATGTCGCTATTTTACAGATGAAGTAATTCAACGACGATGATGATAGGTGAAGTTAAGAAGGAATTACCAACTGACGCTGTATTCATATCCTCACATTTTCTCTCAGTTTTTTTTTTCTTCCAGTTTTTCTTTAGTTCCAGAGAGGATACATTTCTTCTGATATGCGTTTTTTATAGGTAATCTCTTTATCTTTCTGTCTCTCTCTCTCATAAACAATGAACTTTTATTTCTTAATCTTTGGTTGAAAGAACAATTGAGGATATGACTTCGAGATCAAGTCAAAGAGGATTAAAAAAAAAAGACATTTCCTAGAAATAAAGTTACCAAGAGATAATGTGCACATGGATGTCCGCACATATATACACACATTCATCTCTCTCTCTCTCTCTCTCTCTCTCTCTCTCTCTCTCTCTCTCTCTCTCTCTCTCTCTCTCTATATATATATATATATATATATATATATATATATATACATATATATGAGTGTGAATATATATATATATATATATATATATATATATATATATATATATTCACACACACACACACACATATATATATATATATATATATATATATGTGTGTGTGTGTGAATATATATATATATATATATATATATATATATATATATATATTATATATATATATATATATATATATATATATATATATATATATATATATATACATAGGAGTGTGAATATATATATATATATATATATGTATATATATATATATATATATATATATATATATATATATATATATATATATATATATATACTATCCAGCCCACCCTATCAACCGTAAATACACCCTTTTGATTTATCTTTCCCATTGTATTGAAAGCATACTTAAAGACACATTGGCACCAGTTATGAATCCATGCATATTCAGGTGCACATCTATTTTTTTTTTCAAAGCCTTCCGTAGATGTATGAATACACAGTTGGCTCGTAACTTCCGTGAACGTCAGATATAAATCCAAAGGAGGTAGATATTTTTACCATCCAATTTCAGGAGATGCTGCCTAATATTAACGTATGCATGACCACAAAGTCTACTGAGTTGATTAATTGCGTCTACTCTCTCCAGGTGAGATGAGAAGGGAGTAAGAAAGAGCATAAGAGAAGGCACAGTATTATTGCCTATGGGTTTCATGTACATTTACATGCACATCTTCGTTATTTCTCTAGTTATCTTTTCAATGTTTTTTTTTCTCGATATATGTTTATTTTAAACCACCGTAAACTGCTGCTATCACCCTAAGTCATTTTCAATACCTGTTGACCGTAAATGGTGCAACACTACGCAAAGTTTACATTAAACATTACTGTGAGGTCATCCACGTAAGTGATCAGAAAATGTTGAGGGAACATCTAAAATTTGCAACGATGGATAACTTTAAGGAATTCTAATATTAGTATTTGAATTATCCTTTATATCATTCCTTGGGTGATTTGCTTGTATTAGAATACTGCTTAAGTCTGATTAGTGATACAAACTTATAGGTGTGACATGTCCTGGCTATGGACAGCCTCGGTGACAACCAGCGTGTACAGTTTCATATTCATTTTCAGGTTTCTTTCCGGTTTACTCGTTAATTTTATTATTATTATTATTATTATTATTATTATTATTATTATCATGAGCATTATTATTATTATTATTATTATTATTATTATTACTATTGGCTAAGCTACAACCCTAGGTGGAAAAGCAGGATACTTTAAGCCCATGGGCTCCAACATGGAAAATAGCCCAGCGAGAAAGGAAATGATACTGATAGAATAGTGTGTCTGAGCGTACCCTCAAGAGCAGCTACCTGCACAAACTTAAAAGGAAAACATCAAGCTCAAGGGCTCCAACAGGAAAAATAGCCCAGTGAGGAAAGGAAATATGGAGACATAGAAGTGTGCCTGTGTGCTTGCTCTGTTAGGTTTCTACTTGAAAAGAGTGAAGGTCTTGACCAGCAATTGTTTAGAATGACGAGAGAAAAGGTGGTCCAAGGCTACACCTCCTGACAATGTGATCTCTCAAAAATACTTTTTAGATTACGAAGGGAAACGAAAACGTCACCATAATGAGCATTTTGTTAATTTAAGGAGCTGATCCAAATAACTTAATCGATGGCCTGTCTGTCCGAGTTACATTATTGCTATTATTTTCTTTTTCCCAAACAAAACTAAAATGCCAAAGCCTTCATAATATTTAGAGTATTTTCAAGCAATATTCTTCGAACCCCACTCCCCCCCCCCAAAAAAAAATAGATAAAAAACAGATACGAAATTATAAAGCTCGTCTTAATTACTTTCTGCCGAGTTAGGCATACACATAAACGCAATACAAAGTACTTACCATATAAACACGTAAAAGAGCAGAAGGATACAACTTGATACACAAACATACATGAAAGTGTATTACAAGACCACAATTTCCTCGACTTTCAAATATATCTTAATAGTACTCTGAACTATAATTCGGTAACAATCTACATCCACAAAACAAGTGATAAAAGACGGAGCTAAAAGCGAAAATAGAAGA
>NC_090737.1:21669740-21672240 GCF_036898095.1 Palaemon carinicauda
AATAATAATAATAATAATAACAAATGTTTTTGTTGTTAAATATATATATACATACATACACACAATAATAATAACAATAATAATAAATGTTTTTGTTGTTGAATATATACATATATACATACACACACATACAGTATATATATATATATATATATATATGTGTGTGTGTGTGTGTGTGTGTGACTACGTGTGTTCGTGTGCGTGTGTGTATGTGTGTGTTTGTTAACATCCTTACAAGAAAGAATACAAAAAAGAGGCTTCTCCTTTTCCTTCCCCTGGAACCAAAATAGAATTTTTGCGTCTCTCTTCTTTCTCGTACCTTGAATCCTACACTGGCGCTGAGGGCATCCTGAGCCCCCCGGTAACCAAACCTCCTACCCCCTTCTCGAGGCCCCTTACAAGCCATTTCCTCCCTTCAGAGCCTTCTCCTTTAGCCAGCAGTTTCATAATAGGCTTAGCTTCATGCCCTTTGACAAATTAGCTGACGCCAATTTGTGACAGGATCCCCAGCATAAGGGGATGAGTTAAGAGGAGTGGTGGGGAGGGATGGGGGGGGGGGGGTAGGAGACACGGAAGAAGAGGAAAAGCTTTTCTCTTTTCATTGTGGCCTTTTTTTTAGGAGGAAATTAGGCCTAATAAATACTTTAATACTGATTTTCTGTAACTGGCTTACAGAGAAAAGCTCTCTCTCTCTCTCTCTCTCTCTCTCTCTCTCTCTCTCTCTCTCTCTCTCAGAGCAGTACCTGGTGGATTTTCCTAAATACCAATTAGTCAGATGACTTTCCGTTTTAATAGAACACTTCCGGAGGAAGTAAGGGGAGACGGAAGGGAAATAAATGCTTATCGTAATGTCGTCATAAAAAAAGAGGAAAAAACATTCAAAGACATGATTATGAAAATTGCTCATTCTTACTATACATATGTAATAAAGTTAATGAAAGTGTCTCTATACTAAATGGAAGTTACATATTTTCATCATCATTTTCATCATCATCATCATCATTATTATTATTATTATTATTATTAGTAGTAGTAGTAGTAGTAGTAGTAGTAGTAGTAGTAAAATAACTATCACGAACCACTGTTTCAACCATTAGCTCAAAAATAAATAAATAAATAAATAAAACTCACGGAGCATAGATATGCAAATATAGACATCAAGCCTCTAAGAAAATTAAATACGTTGGGATGGCTATATGATTCCGAAGAGATAATTTTCCATTATCATCACCATCATTGTTATCATTATTCCTAGTGTGCCATCACTCCTTTGGAATAATTCATAAGACAACTATTTACATACCATGCGAGTTTAAACAGAATAGAATTATCAAATTTGTAAACAAAAACACAAATTATTCTAAATAAAAGAACTAAAGTATTTAGTAATCAAGTAATCATAGGTAGAAAAATCAACTCCCTTCCAGATAAATCTCATACAAGGGAATTGCAGTAGTCCTATCCAGGAGCCAAATATAACGGAAGAAATATCCCACAGAAAAAAACAGGAAATTTCGTTTAATGTTATACAAACAGCACCGTTTTGATAAAAACAAATTTAAAAAATTTAAAACTATATTTCATATATGGGAACAGTGGAAATTAAAATGGAGGCCGATCATGATTACACTCATCACCGAAGGAAAATCTGAGGTAATTATTATTATTATTATTATTATTATTATTATTATTATTATTATTATTATTATTAGCAAAGCTACCATAGTTGGGAGAGAAGGATGCTATAAACCCATGGGCCCCAACAAAGAAAATAGCCCAGTGAGGAAGGAAACTGATAGAATAGTGTGCATGATTCTACCCTCAGGAGCAGCTACTTGCACGAATTAAAATGGAAAAACCTAAGTCTTAAGAATATTAAAAAAGGAACCAAGAGACTAGAATTACGTGATGAACTAAATATATATCTATAAGACAACTACACTGAATATTTTCCATATGCCAGTTATACCATACATATATAATTGGTCCATCACCCACCAACATCTAAGGCAGGGAAACTACCTACCAATTATTTTTTCTTTTCTATGCAAGGAGCTTACGAACTGACTAGATAGATATAAATTATTTATTCAGACTAGGCCTAAAAAGTAGCTATTAGTCTATAGAGTATTTCTTACACACACACACACACACACACACACACACATACACGCACACTAAAAAAAAACAACTGCAGATTACGTTCTCTCGTTGCTATGGTACTTATCACATTCTAGCGAATTGCTGAAATACATGGAAATCTATAGAAAATTTGTGTTTATATATATATATATATATATATATATATATATAATATACACACACACACATACATACACACACACATACATACACACACACACACACACATATATATATATATATATATATGTATATATATATGAATATATATATATATATATATATAATATAAATACACACACACACATATATATATGTATATATATATATATATATATATATATATATATATACATTA
>NC_090737.1:21684740-21689039 GCF_036898095.1 Palaemon carinicauda
AATACACGCGAAATAGTTAACTTCAAAAGCCTTTTTATCATCGATAAACATGAAATTGCATAAATAAATGATAATTAGAAGAGAATACAATATGCATTGAAACAAACAAACGGAAGGAGCACATTCATGAAAACAAAATTACCCATTACGTCAAAACACATTTAAAGACAATTTTAGAAACAAAAACAACGGAGAGGTATGTAAGAAAATTCATCGCTCAAAGAAATGTCTTTTGAGAGATCTGATCGAGATATTCTCGAAAATATTCTACGGAAACATTTTTGTCCTTAGGGGAGGTTGGGGAGGGGAGGTTGGGGGTGGGGTGGGGGGGGGGTGCGTGGAGGCCCCCGTTGGGTATGCAGGCTGTATTGGGTGGGGTGGGGTAGATGTAAGGAGAGAGATGGTCAATGAGAAAGGGTGGGAATTTTCTTGGGGAACCCTGGGAACAGATTTATATCAGGAAATATCTACTTATATATACACATACACATGTACAAACATGTATGTATGTGAGTGTTTGTATGTATAGAAATCACGAAAGCTGATTCGTGATGGGCTTAAAAATGTATTATAGCCACGAAAGGAAAAGTGAATAAAAATTCCTTTCCGTGGCTATAATACACAAACAAATACAAACGCATACACACATTATATACATACATATACATATATATATATATATATATATATACATATATATATTTATACATATGAACAACAAAAATTTCAATCGTTTCTAGTCCACTGCAGGACGAAGGCCACAGGCATGTCTGGGGTTAGACCATTTTATCACCTCGCTGACCATTGCTGATTGGTGATGGTGGAGACTTTAGTTTGATCGCTCACAGCAAACCAAACTAGTATGGGTGGCCCTGACTAGTGTAGTTTAGCTGATCATGGCGATACACAAACCCTTTCATAACATACAGATATCGCCACTCAAAGGATATATATATATATATATATATATATAGATAGATAGATAGATAGATAGATAGATAGATAGATAGATAGATAGGTAGAACCTAAGAAACGACAAATATATGACTTCATTCTATATTATTTCAATTATTCCTGTTATCAAAAGCA
Source organism: Palaemon carinicauda (assembly GCF_036898095.1). Lineage (NCBI taxonomy): Eukaryota > Metazoa > Arthropoda > Malacostraca > Decapoda > Palaemonidae > Palaemon > Palaemon carinicauda. The sequence goes on from NC_090737.1 coordinate 21,685,830, forward strand.
AATCAAGATTATAGGAACACTTCATCTCTACATTCCTTTTTGCGTAAAATCAACAACCATTACTATTTAATGTTTTCCATTTCTATACATTCGTAAATTGACGATAAAGGTTGGTATCATTTGAAATTAGCCTTGAATTTACTTTATTAGGTTGGTATCATTTGAAATTAGCCTTTGACTTTATTTCAATGGGTTGGTATCATTTGAAATTAGCCTTTGACTTTATTTCATTGGGTTGGTATCATTTAAAATTAGCCTTTGACTTTATTTCAAGGGGTTGGTATCATCTGAAATTAGCCTTTGACTTTATTTTATAGGTTGGTATCATCTGAAATTAGCCGTTGACTTTATTTTAATAGGTTGGTATCATCTGAAATTAGCCTTTGACTTTATTTCAATGGGTTGGTATCATTTGAAATTAGCCTTTGACTTTATTTTAATGGGTTGATATCATTTGAAATTAGCCTTTGACTTTATTTTTAACAGGTTGGTATCATTTAAAATTAGCCTTTGACTTTATTTCAATGGGTTGGTATCATTTGAAATTAGCCTTTGACTATTTTAATGGTTGATATCATTTGAAATTAGCCTTTGACTTTATTTTAATGGTTGATATCATTCGAAATTAGCCTTTGACTTTATTTTAATAGGATGGTATCATTTGAAGTTAGCCTTTGACTTTATTTTAATAGGTTGGTATCATTTGAAATTAGCATTTGACTTTATTTCAATGGGTTGGTATCATTTGAAATTAGCCTTTGACTTTATTTCAATGGGTTGGTATCATTTGAAATTAGCCTTTGACTTTATTTCAATGGGTTGGTATCATTTGAAATTATCCTTTGAATTTATTTCAATAGGTTGGTATCATTTGAAATTAGCCTCTGACTTTATTTTAATAGGTTGGTATCATTTGAAATTAGCCTTTGACTTTATTTCAATGGGTTGGTATCATTTGAAATTAGCCTTTGAATTTATTTCAATAGGTTGGTATCATTTGAAATTAGTCTCTGACTTTATTTTAAAAGGTTGGTATCATTTGAAATTAGCCTTGATTTATTTCAATAGGTTGGTATCCCTTGAAAATAGCCTTTTGACTTTATTTTAATTAAGACCTTAATGTGTTTTTGTATTTGATACAAACAGCTTGAGTGTTCCCGCACAGGTATTTTGCTTTTCTTTCCCTATGAAAGCTTGTATAGATCTGACATCAAGCAACTTCTGCATCGGTTAAGGTATAAGTTACGTCATTAGTAAAGGCTTATGATAAAATTGATCCTGTAGTTATAATGATTAATATGTATGGCAATCTTAACCACTACTACAACTATTATTATTATTATTATTATTATCATTATTATTATTATTATCATCATTATTATTACCTACGCCTAAGAAGTTGGGAAGGAAGTAATGTTTTACACCCTGTTTGGTGTGTTTGCATGTGTGTTTGTTTGTGAACAGTTTCCTGGTCACAACTTTAATCGTAGGGTAATGAAACTTGCAGCGATTAACTTTTAAAGCTGGAAATTATTAAAACTTGGAACGTCAAGGTTAACGGTCAAGGTCGAGCAAAAGTTCAAGAAATAAGCTGCCGCACCAGAGGTCTGCTCTCTGCTGAGTACCCCTCTAGTTACTACTACTACTACTACTACTACTACTACTACTACTACTACTACTACTACTACTACTACTGCCGTATTGTTGAAAGAGTTATGTCGACCTGGTATGCTTAGATATCATAAATGATAAAATTGGTGCTATAGTTATAATGGATTAATAGGTATGACAATCTTAACCACCACAACTACTACTACTACTACTACTACTACTACTACTGCCGTATTGTTGAAAAGAGTTTTGTCGACCTGATATGCTTAGATACCATAGATACTTCAGACGACGGCGTTTATGGCATAGCCGATGTCACGTCAGGAATTCTCTTTCTTTCACCAACAGATAAATAAAGACATCAATCACTCTCTCGGTCAACTGGAGGGAAATAAAGGGGGAGGGGTATTTCAGCAGACGAGACAAGGAGTAGATGAAGGGGGCGATTTCTTTTTCAGATAACTATCTCCGAGAGAGAGGAGAGAGAGAGAGAGAGAGAGAGAGAGAGAATTTCGCTTATCTTACTCGATATTATTTGTTTTGTGTTCTCTCATGAGAGAGAGAGAGAGAGAGAGAGAGAGAGATTTCGCTGATCTTACTCGATATTATCTGTTTTGTGTACTCATAAGAGAGAGAGAGAGAGAGAGAGAGAGAGAGAGAGAGAGAGAATTTCGCTTATCTTACTCGATATTAACTGTTTTGTGTTCTCTCATCGGAGCCAAATGAGCCATTGGTTCATAGCACATTCATCGCGATGTTTCGCTCCCAAAGACGAATCGTAACTAGAGAGAGAGAGAGAGAGAAGAGAGAGAGAGAGTCGTAAAACTCTACATCTTTCCTCATACCTTGATCGGGTTCATTTCTCAACGTAGATGACACGTATGGAAAACATTATAAGAATGCCTATAAAGATAGGCGGGAGAGAGATGCTGGAACTTCACGAAGGACAGAAGACAAACGCCTCGTCAGAATATTATCATGGGGTGACATTTTCGAGACATTACTCGCATTCTTTCGACAGTTGTCTAGATTAACATTAAAAGCAATAACAACCTTGATATTATTATTATATTATTATTATTATTATTATTATATTATTATTATTATTATTATTATTTTGTTCACAATTTAACAACAACTAATAACAATGACAATAACAAAAACAATACTACTACTACTACTACTACTACTACTAATGATAATAATAATAATAATAAAAATAAAAATAAAAAATAAAATAATAATAATAATAATAATAATAATCTTAGACTTCAAGATTCCTTGATGTTACCCGGCAAAAAAGGTTTCCCAAAGACGTCTCCATGCATAGATTTTAAAATAAGATAATTTAAGAAAACTACCGGAACATAAGTAATTACATTTGGCAGTGTTACTAGCATTAAGTTCTCGTAAACTAACGGCACGGTTAAGTGTCATTTCATTTTCATTCGTTATTATAACCAGACCTCTGGTCATTAAAATAGTTTTAGCATTAAATTTCCACACCTTTCCTTCCACAAGCTCATCATACACACACACACACATATATATATATTATATATATATAATATACATATATATATATTATATATGTATTAT
>NC_090737.1:21689539-21699539 GCF_036898095.1 Palaemon carinicauda
ACTCCCAGGCGATGGAAATGTGATCCTTTTTCCCCACAGACATATGTATACATATGATTTCCCTCTTTCCGTAAAAGCATGTATTCATTACATCATCGAGATTTAGGAGCGGTAAGCGTTCGTTTATTTTGTAGGATTTTTGTGGCGTACTCGGGGGAGGAATGGCTTTATTTATTAAAGAATGGATGTAATTCTTTTGAGACCTGCAGTCTCTTGTTCGGGGTTTTATTCCAACACCTCGTAATATTATCTTGCATCATTGTCCAACTTTTTGTTAGAAAACTTTTCTTTTGCATCTTGGTCCAAATGAGAAATATTATACCTTCGCCAACTTCCTTGCAATGTTTTGATATTCGTATGTTGGTATATCTGTCTGTGCGTTTATGATTCACATAAGTCAAAAACTATTTGACCGAATCTCATGAAATTTGATGGGATGATTGACTATGATCCAAGGACAATTTGATTAGATTTTGTGAGTGATTGGGTTAAAAGTAAATTCCAAGATCACGAAAAGATACAAAAACGTCTTTTTGCCATATCGTGGGCAACTTTAAATCTGATTTGCATAAAACTAGTGCCAAAATGTGCATAATTCGTTTGCCGATCTTGTGATATACAACATGATATAGGCGAAGGTATGCTCTCTACCGAGTGTCCGTTCTAGTCATAAATGTAATGATGAAATAGTAAATTTATGTCGATTGACACTTTTTAATCTAAAAAAAATGTATACAATTTTTCTTTTTTGCTCACCAATTTCAACCACTTGACTTCGAAAATATTTCTTTTGACTTCACACTCGGTTTTGATGTTATTTTACGATTAAGTTTACCTCAATAACCTCTTCCTTTATACTCAGCAACTTTTCAAGTCTTTCAACAAATCTTCAACTGGAGGTCATTTGCCGAGTTTTCTATTTCAAGACATTTATTGCAAGCGTAGAGCTTTTCATCTAACTCATTTTACCACTATTTGTGACAAATGCAACATGAATCCGTTAAAAAAACATATAATTATAAGATGAGAGAGATGAGAGAGAGAGAGAGAGAGGGAGAGAGAGAGGGGGGGGGGGGAGATAAAAATTCATTAGTAACAAGAGCAATGATTAAGACTTCTGGCGGATGTTGAAACAACACCGTCATTCACGAAATCAATTTAATGAGAAAGAAACTGGAAGAGTACGATTAGGGGAGGGGGGGCATAACTGGATGGGGGTTAAGCGAGAAGACAGGAATGAGGGGGGGGGGGGGGGGGTTTTAATTTCATGAGAGAAACTAGAAGAGCAGAGGGGGGTTTAGACGAGAAGACAGGAATTGTGGGGGAGGGGATGTACATTAACAGAGTGTAGTAGTGGCGGTGAGGAGAGGAGAGAGAGAGAGGAGAGAGAGAGAGAGAGGAGAGAGAGGAGAGAGAGAGAGGAGAGAGAGAGAGGGTGGAAGTAAGGGGGGGCGTCATTTGATTACCTTCACGACAATATTGACACAGGTTCCACACCCCGACGCTAGCTGCTGCCTGCTGCTGCTGCTATTCCTCTTGCCGATTCGGGCCAAAAATCTTCATTCCCTACATGAAATCCAGCAGCCAAATCTAAACAAATCGTATGCAGGCAATAAGGGAGACATGACTCTCTCTCTCTCTCTCTCTCTCTCTCTCTCTCTCTCTCTCTCTCTCTCTCTCTCTCTTCGTCGAAGCTAATGACTCCAGCAAGGTACTAATTCATGTCCATTTTAAATCTTTGCCGATTCATTCATCTAGAATGATAGTATTAATCATTATTCTGGAATATATTTATTTCCGATGATAAAAACACGATACATTTATTTATCCTGCTATATATGATCCAAAACACTTTATAGATTTCGTTTCTTCTGATATAAAAAAAGAAGGTTGGGAAAAAAGCATTCGAATGAAATTGGCAAAAGGTAAATAAATAATGGTAATAAATACACAAAGTTCTCCAACTGAAACACGCAGGAGATGGATCGCAACGAATTAGAGGCCAAAAAAATAAATAAACAGGGAATAATAATAAGACTAGAGATAAAAAAGACTGGGAAAATAAATAAGTTAAAAAAAAAGAATTAAGAGTACTGTGGGGTGGAAGAGGAGAAGGTGTCAGGGGCCGGTGATAGACGAGGCGGTCAGCAAAGACTCGGTGTTTGTCTAAGAATTACCCAGGGGCGCCTGTTCGGCCACCGCACAGGCTGAGGTGAGACGCCTTCGTGAGATCCACACGCCACACACACACACCTGGGGACCAGGAGGAGGACCAGCAGAGAGAGAGAGAGAGAGAGAGAGAGAGAGAGAGAGAGAGAGAGAGAGGATCGGAATGAAGTCCTGCTAATAGAAACTCAAATTGTTCCCCACCCGATACTAATACACATACAAACGTGTATATATATATATATATATATATATATATATATATATATATATATATATATATATATATATATATATATATGTGTGTGTGTGTGTGTGTGTGTGTGTAAACAAAACAACGCAGCCGTTTCTAGTTCACTGCAGGACAAAGACCTCCCGACATGTCAATTCATGTCTGAGGTTTGGGGCTTATAGCATCCTGCTTTCCCCAACAGGGTTGTAGTTTAGCAACTAATAATAATAATAATAATAATAATAATAATAATAATAATAATAATAATAATACATCTCTAGTGCTATGAATAAGTTATTTATTACCGTTAATTTATCAGCTTTAAGTCTCCGTCTGATAACTAAGTAGAAAGACGAAACCCAAAACAGTTATCACGTGCGTCCTAATGAGTAAAATATTAACATTAATATATTCTAAATTTACTATAACGAACTTGAAGGGATATCCTTCATCATTCTTAAAGGAATAATAAATAATCATACCTTAACACAGGAACCCTTCTACCTTATGGGGTTGTGTTGGTCGATATGGTAACGTCCCCTGACTGGTGATCGCCAGACTGGGGTTCAAGTCCAGCTCAAACTCGTTAGTTTCTTTGGTCGTTGCAACCCTCACCATCCTTGTGAGCTAAGGATGGGTGGTTTGGAGGAGCCTATAAGTCTATCTGCTGATTCATCAGCAGCCTTTGCCTGGCCCTCCTTGGTCCTAGCTTGGGTAGAGAGGGGGCTTGTGCGCTGATCATGTGTGTACATGGTCAGTCTCTAGGGCATTGCCCTGCTCGATAGGGCAATGTCACTGTCCCTTGCCTCTGCCATTCATGAGTGGCCTTTAAGCCTTTTAAACCTCTCCCTAGCTCTTCCTTCCATTTCTCGGATCCATTTAGCAAAACTCATGGTATTAAAACTAAGGTCCACCCTTGATAATAATCAATTTCTTCATGATGTATAAATCTCTCTCTCTCTCTCTCTCTCTCTCTCTCTCTCTCTCTCTCTCTCTCTCTCTCTCTCTCTCTCCTACTTCGTCTTCACCAAGAAATTCCACTTTAATCAATTACAGACACGATTTCGAAGTATCACTTAATGTGTTCCAGAGAGAACCACATTTCTCTCTCTCTCTCCTCTCTCTCTCTCTCTCTCATCTCTCTCTCTCTCTCTCTCTCCTCTCTCTCTCTCTCTCTCTCTCATTCCCTTCCTTCAAAACCCAATACCTATAAACCTAACTTCTCTCTGGCCAGTAAACCCAACCCAACCCAATCCGTACCTATGCAAACCAATCAATTTCCATTTTTACTTCAAAACCAGTGTTCAATCACCTCCAATCCCTACCCAAACATCAATCACTCTCATCCCATTCCCATAACCAATCCCAAAATCCCCCTCATAGCCCTAACCCGAAAACCAACCACTCTCTCTCCCTTCCCCATAAACCAATTACTTCTATTCTACCCAGAAAACCAATCGTCTCCTTCTTCTCCCTACCTACCCACCCCAAAACCAATCATCTCTCCTTACCCAGAAAACCAATCGTCCTCTCTCCCTACCCCCAAAATCAATCATCTCTCCCTACCCCGACAACCAATGTACCCATTTTCCCTTACCTAGAGGAAAAAAAAAAACAATTACCTCGCCCTACCAAGAAATCCAATCACCCCATCTCCCTATTCTCAAAACCAATCACCCTCTCTTCCCTACCTGAAAAACCCCAATCACCCCACCTCACAACTCCAATCACCCTACCCCCCGAAATTCAACAGCCCCCCCCCCCCCCCCCTCCCCCCATAACCCCCACACCAGTCCGACTCACCTCAAGACTCGAAACATGCCAACTCGCCCACCACCAGTCACACTCCATTGGTCAGTGAGCATCCCAGTATTAATTCACAGATAAGGAGTTGACGGCTCCGGACGAACGGTATCAGCGGGAGTTACACCAAAAACAAAGTCAGGGCCGCCCGTAGGGACGCCCTGGCACCAGCCCGCAGCAACCTTCAATTTCTCCTCCTCCTTCTCCTCTTCTTCCTATCTTCGCTCTGTAAGGGAGCAGAGACATGATAGGTGCGGGTACCACTGCAACCTTCTCTTTCGCCTTCTCATTCTTTCTTTTCTTCATATCTTCAATTCGCAAATAGGTAGATGAGATCTTAGGAACCACAGCATCCTTCTCCTCCTCTTTCTCCATATTCTTCATATCTTCCCTCCGTAACGTAGGGAAGAAGAGACAAGATCCTGGGCACTACAGTAACCTTCTCCTCCCCCCCCCCCTTCTCTTCATCTTCCCATCTTCTCTCCGTAAGATGCTGCCATAGCCTCCGTCGTCCTTCTCAAATGATTAAAATCTTCTGGTTCTCACCTAGATGAAATTTCTGCGTCTAAGATGTCCTAATATCGGCAAACAACGGTTCACTTCGATATCGGTAAATGCAAGGTCTATATATGGGTGAACGATTTGAAATTTTAATATATCGACGATGAAAAAATCTTAGATACGGAATATCATTGGTAGAAGAAGTTGGATTAATATAAATGATTCGAGTGAATGAACTGAAGATATATATCAATGATAGAGGGCAGCCGTAGATAACGTTGAATCTAAGTTGTTATTTAAAGAAAATTGAGTTTGACGATAACAACAACGCTTATGAATTTTGAATCTTGGTTATCCCCCCCCCCCAAAAAAAAAAAAAAGTTTAACGTTTCGGTGAAAACGTTTATGGATTTGGGGATATCCATAATGAAAACAAAAAATTAACAACAAAATATATAAGTGATTTCAATTGATCAAAAAACGTTGGGCTACACAATCTCATCGACATCTAGTTTCTCCATTTCTTGGAACAGACAGTAATTTTGTGTCCCTCTTTAAAACCGAGTAAAATCGCGTTAGGACGAGTCAAGAAACATCAAGTCTCGTACAGTTCTTACCTGTTATTTTCCGGTAAGAGAACAATCTAGTTTCTCCATCTCTTGGAACAGACAGTAATTTTTAAGTTCCTCATTAAACACATGTAAAATCATTAAAAACTGAACGAATTAGAGCGTTAGAACAAGTCAAGAAGCAACAGTTTTTTTACCTGTTATTTTTATTAAGCAACAATTCTCGTACATTTTTACCTGTTATTTTCCGTTAAGAGAACGATCTGGTTTCTCCATCTCTTGGAAAAGACAGTAATTTTGTGTCCCTCTTTAAAACCGAGTAAAATCGCGATAGGACGAGTCAAGAAACATCAAGTCTCGTACAGTTTTTACCTGTTATTTTCCTTCAAGAAAACCAATCTAGTTCTCAGACAGACAGTAATTTGGTGTCCCTCATTAAAACTGTGTAAAATCATTAAAAACTGAACGAATCAGCGTTAGGACAAACTAAAAAAAACCGCCACGTACAAGAGAATTTTAGCAGGCATCACGAAGTCGAGTTACGTACAACTATTTCTAGAAGTTACTTCGATCGTTTATCTTCGAATCAGTGAATTTCATTAACTGCGTATCATGAAGGTTAATTGTTCGATTTTATCTCTCCGCTTTGTAAATTCCTCCTGACTTATGGGACTCTCAAAATGCCGTCGCCGTTTGCCATATTTATGTTTTCGAGATTGCTTATATGAGCGCGTCTCTCTCTCTCTCTCTCTCTCTCTCTCTCTCTCTCCTCTCTCTCTCTCTCTCTCTCTCTAATCTATTCATGGGTAAGGAAAGCCAAACGATATACCATCAGCTGAATTATTTATCATTACTGCTTAACAATCTTCAGCAGCAGAATTTGCATCATGAGCGGAGTAATGAGAAGTAATGCATTATTCAACGAAAGACAAAAATTCAATTCTTTTTTAAACTTTTCTTCTCGGATCTTTCTAACGAGGAAGAAATGGAAAGACGAAAACCGAAAGAGTAGAAAATTTCAATTTCTTTTTATTTCCTTTATAGGATTTTTTTAACACTAAAGAAGTGGAAAGATGAAAACAGAAAGAGGTATGAGGCAAAAAAAAGGGGGAAGGGGGAAGGGGGAGGGGGAGGGGGGAGGGGGGTTTAGTATCTGTGATCTTCTCGAGTATGGGTGTTACCTGCCTCTCTCGCTCACTCACCCACCGGGGGGCAGCCGAACCGACACCCATGACAAAGTCGCCGACCCGTTTGTTGGTTTTTACTAACGAAAACTAACGACCAGACAAAAGCATGGAAGTCCATTTCCTTCCAGACATGAGGTGTTGGACGACTGGGAGCATGAAGGGCGTGTGTCTTACGGCATCCCGATGGGCGGCGCGTCCATCTAGATAACACTTTCTCAATTAAGGTGGTGCACGGCCCAACGACGCCTAAGAGCGTTCCTTTCTCGTAGGCACTCGGCGCCCACCTTCCCGTGGCCGTCTTCGGGGTCACGCGGGCGTGGTCTCCGCTTGGTGACAACTGCAAGTCACACCAAAGCACTGCAAATTGCACAGCCATGATTAGCGGTTGCAGTGATGAGGTGGGGGCGCCTCTGCGGGGTGTTTGGCCTGCCAGCCCTCCTGCGGAGGTACTGACGGCATGGAAGGCTACACGAACATCAACTCCCTCCCTTCCTCCCTCTCTATCCTCCTCAACTCCTTGTATCTCCCAGATCTCTCCAGTTCCTATCGGTGTATCGCCCCTTCCCTTCAAACTATTCCACTCTCATGCTTTTCGTGCAACCATTACAAAGTTAAGATTATATGTTTACCTATACTATCCACGACAACAAATTTCTTTCGTCATATTTTCCATCAAGACCACTTCGAACTTTATGTGTATTTCATTTACCATCTCGGGATAAAATCAATTTTCTCTTTCTTTTTATATATCTGTCCGTTCTTGTTGAAGTGGGAGATATTGCAGACTGCCAATCGAACGCAATCACGACTAATATGGCGGGTAAGTCATCTATCAATATTATTTACTACCGGGTCATCCATTTGGATCTTTTCCATCGATTGCTCCTGGACACTTGTTGGGAGGTACAAATATAGATTGGGAAAGAACAGCAAACAATTATTCTATCAATTACTATCATTATATCAACTGGAAAAGAACTGCAAACAAATATTCTATCAATTAGAAAAAAACTGCAGACAACTATTCTATCAATTACTATCATAAATATTAATTGGAAAAGAACTGCAAACAACTATTCTATCAATTACTATCATCATATCAATTGGAAAAGAACTGCAAACAACTATTCTATCAATTACTATCATCATATCAATTGGAAAAGAACTGCAAACAACTATTCTATCAATTACTATCATCATATCAATTGGAAAAGAACTGCAAACAACTATTCTATCAATTACTATCATCATATCAATTGGAAAAAAAAACTGCAAACAACTATTCTATCAATTACTATCATCTTATCAATTGGAAAAGAACTGCAAACAACTATTCTATCAATTACTATCATCATATCAATTGGAAAAAAACTGCAAACAACTATTCTATCAATCACTATTATCATACCAACAACTATTCTAGCAATGTAGTACATTAACAGGTAATTTATGAAATTTATCGATTGGAACTGTGAATTAACTCCAGTAGACACTTGTTGAAAGGTTCAAATATATATTTGAAAAGAACAACAAACAACTATTCTATCAATTACCATCATCAAACCAACACGTATTCTATCAATTACCATCATCAAACCAACACGTATTCTATCAACGCAATAAGTTAACAGACAATTCGTGAGATTTATCGATTGGAACTGTGAGTTAAATACAGGTATATAATCGAGGGCAAAGAAAGTGTGTTCGCGTGAGATTGGATGTTTGTTAACGCGAACACAATCGCGAATTACCGAGGGCTAGAAATCTGCAACAATTCACTCATGGGGCAACAGCTGACATCGTCAATCAGCAAGCAATCACATCCTCTGACGTCACGCTGATCAGGTGATTAATCAGAGGTGTCGATCGAGGTCAGATCTTCAGGATATATATATGAGAGAGAGAGAGAGAGAGAGAGAGAGAGAGAGAGAGAGAGAGAGAGAGAGAGAGAGAGAGAGAGAGAGAGAGAGAGCGATTTTCCTATGAATATAGAAAATAACAATCTTTATCTAAAATTATCTCTGCCATTTAGTTACCTTAACACTTGAAATGCACACGATACATGTGGCTTCTCACTACCCAAGTAACAGGAGTCAGTGAAAATACATATTATGAATGTACATTGCATACGTATACGTTTCAAAATACGTATTATGAATGTATATATGCATACGTTTGTTCAATGGTAAAAAAAAAAGCATAAGTCGTCATTCATATTCTCAAAACATTACCAAAATAAAAATGAAAACAAATGAGTATGGACATCTTGCTTCTATATCGATTCACTCCCTACCTCCCTCTTTTCCTCTTGCCCTCCCTCCCCCTCCTCCCGAAATACCCTACCAGACCCTCAGCAACATAAAGCGTAGAGTAATGAGTCGTTCCCCAAGGTGAGAAACTACCCCCTAGCTCGGCAAGACTCGAAGTCCCGGCACACCTTCGTAAATTTTCAATAAAGCCCCGGAGATTACACGTCTGAACAGCCTATCTGAGGGTCGTAATGCACCTCCCTCTCGAGAGGCTTCCCGCTGTCACGTTCCTCTCTTATTTGCATATTAATGTACGGAGGAAAGGGGTAAATTCAGAGAAGAGAGACACAGAGAGAGAGAAGGTAGAGAAACAAGTGGGTATTGGATATTTAGTATGCCGAAGATACGCAGATGTATATTATTGTTTTTTTTTCATTTATCGCGTTATATTAGGAGTATGGCAGATGTTAACACAAGGATAACCATCACGTGTTGAGAGAGAGAGAGAGAGAGAGAGGAGAGAGAGGAGAGAGAGAGAGAGAGAGAGAGAGAGAGAGAGGGACGGGTTTCCCAGACATTAATTTTTTTTAGTAATTTGAAATTACTAATTGCAAAAATAAACATTTTGAGAAAGAGAGAGAGAGAGAGAGAGAGAGAGAGAGAGAGAGAGAGAGAGAGAGAGAGAGAGAGAGAGAGAGAGAGAGAGAGAGAGCCCTAGGACGGAGCAAAGGCAAATTGGAGAAGATGCAGCTGAGAAGTTGAAGCCTCCATGCGGCGCTGAAGATATTAGGGTCGCGACCTCTCGTGGCGTGTCATGTAATGTACCCTCCCCGCTTTGTCTTTTATTGATTATTACACACGTATTTTTGGATGGATGCTACGATGGATGGATGGCTCAGTTTGTAGGCAGGAACGACTTGTTATGGCCAAGAGGGGCCATTGAGATGGATGGGACCTGAGAGGAAGGGGCGCCTTTTTTTTTTTCGGAGCATCTGGATGGGGTAGGTTTGAGGAGCAGGATCCACAGAAGAATAAAAAAAGGATCCACAAAGGAATGAAAAAATGATCCACAGAGGAATGAAAGGGATGAAAAAAAAGGATCTACAGAGGAATGAAAGGGATGAAAAAAAAAGGATCTACAGAGGAATGAAAAAAGGATCCACAAGGAATGAAAAAATAATCCGCAGAGGAATGAAAAAAAAGGATCCACAGAGAAATGAAAAAAAGGATCCACAGAGGAATGAAAAAATGTTCCACAGAGGAATGAAAAAAAAGGATCCAGAGAAATGAAAA
>NC_090737.1:21704539-21707039 GCF_036898095.1 Palaemon carinicauda
TTTAAACAAATGTTATTTCAAGTTATGTCATATAATATTACGAATTTCTTCAACAATAATAATAAACACTAAAAAAAAAATCGCACAACGTAATGAGAAGAAAATCGAAAAAATTCCGCTTCACCTATTTCACGGTAGCGCCCCCCCCCCCAAGAAAAAAGAAAAAACCGGAAATAAAAACACCATGAAATGTGCGTATAACGAACATGTTACGCCAGACATGCACACACTTCGTAAAATTAAAAGCACAGAGTTATGAACGCGTGATTTGGCATTATAATTCACACAATTACGATACAAATCGAGCATTATTTCACTCCACGAATAACAATTCTGGACAAAATCATAAATTACTCCAACGTCAACATAATTATTAGAACAGAAAGGCGTAAACGCAACACGAGGAGAATTCATCGCGTAATTCTCGTGATTTATAACATTTTTCGGTTAAAATGGATATCATGAAAGGGGAACTGATTTGGGGGTGAGAGATGAGGAGGAGGAGGAGAAGGAGGAGGAGGAGGAGGAGGAGAAGTAAATAGTGGGGGTAACGAATGGTGTGCATGATAAAGAAGAAAAGAAGAAGCGAGAATTGTTTTTGATGACTAGCCACTTGCAACACGCAAGTGAGAATGAAGGAAAAAAAAAATAACTAAAGAAATAATTAAAAAAGAAGAAAAAAAAAAAAAAACTCAAGTTACTGCCTCGTTCAGGCATGGCGTGAAGAGACGGTGTGATGATGGGGCGTGTCAGTCCCAACCCACAGGAGTCATTAAGGACGAAAGTGTTTAGCAAAAACAAGAGGGGATTCGGTCTAATGACACTCCGATTGAGTAGCTGTCATGCACGACACTTCCGACGAATGCCATGCAACATGCACGCACGTACGTGTACGAACATAACACACACATACACACGCGCGCACACACACACTCGAACACGTTACCGGAAATATTCTAATTAAGGTCAGAAGGTGACATTCCTTCTTACAGGCATGTTTTATTGTTTCTTCATAACTTCTTTAATTGATATTATTTCATTAACAAAACCTATCGGATTCTATTACCCTAAATTGACGTATTTTAATTTTTTTAACATTTAAATTGGGCTCCAGAATGCACTAGAAGAGTTGGAAAACCCAGGCCTAAATGAATGAGGACTATGAAGCGTGAAATATATGATGAATGGAAACGAATTGATTTAAAAGCTCAAGATAGAGACGACTGGCGAAATCTAACCGAGGGCCTTTGCGTCAATAGGCGTAGGAAATAATGATGATAAAATTGGCGTATATTATTGATGTGATAAGACTAAAACCTGACGCAGAGATAAAAGATAAAAATATCAAATATACGTAATCTTAAATACACAAATTCTTCACAGGCTTCTCTAATTTCTTGATAAGCAACACCTTCGAGTGAAAACATGCGATCAACACGAGTTAAATCACTTGTCCAAGTGCCACCCTCTTAAAAAATACTGACACCTGGCAACATTTGTTGATTTTCCTGTTTTCTACGTGGCTTTTACGCGTCTGGAATCCCGATAATTAAGAAATAAAGGAAATTATGTGGGAGAAACGTTCATTTTACAAACCTTTAAACATATAATAGCTAAGAAATGTGTACTGTATTTCACCGACACACGCAAAAGGTCTCCATTTCTTTTTTTCAAATAAAATTTACCCGATGTTTTAGAATGTCAAAAGCGAACTTCTTGTCGAGGTTAATTTTTTAAATCCAATGCCAAAACAAAACAAGTTTGCATCACTATCTTTTGACCAAGAAATTTTTACCATATAAAGTGAGACTAATGAGAAAATGTGGAAGTTCTCAAGAAAAAAAAATATTTAAAAATTATTTAATTTATATACCCCCAAAATATATTAAGCAAAAGTATTCAACTTAATTCTCTCCAAATGACAACCTAAACCATCAGTCTCTTGTAAATAATAAATAAATTACTCATTCATTAGAGAAAGCTAAAATATTCCATCGAAATTCAAAACCTGATACAGTTCTTTAAACGAAAAATCTGATAATTTTCATCATCAATCAATCTATATATTTTTCTAATAAGGAAGATCTAATGGAGCTACTGTCACCTTCGGGAAACACGTGTTAATGACACCTGTATCTAACCTGACAAGTGGACCCAAATCTGCGTCGTTAAATCAATCAAAATCCACATATACATTCACACACACACACACACACACATATATATATATATATATATATATATATATATATATATATATACACACACACACATATATATAATATATATATATATATATATACATAATTACATGCATATATATATATATACATACATAGCAAATGCACACATTTCTAATCCACTGCAGGACAAAAGCTTCAGATATATATATATATATATATATATATATATATATATATATATATATATATATATATATATATATATATATATACAACAAATACACCCATTTTTAGTCCACTGCAGGACAAAGGCGTCC
>NC_090737.1:21712039-21714539 GCF_036898095.1 Palaemon carinicauda
TAGCTTCGGCTCCTCCCTGTTTGGAAGAGACAAAAAATAGATATCACAATAGAGCCAGGAAGTCATTATATTTGGAGTGTGGTCTCTCTCTTTTTTTGGTATCAGTTCCAATTCAATACTTGGGCTTAATTAAGAGTTACACAAAAACACTCCATTACAGGCATATAACTAATTACAGTCAAAATTGTCATATTCTGGACATTTCAATTACACAAATATATATTATTTACTTCAATTTACTACTCTGCAAAAAAGTTTTTAATATATCAAAGAATAATTTAGTTTCTTGGAATACATCAATATCCAGCTTACTTGTACAGAATTCTTATCTTAAATCAAGAAAGATATTACTGGTAAAATACTAAATTACGACACCGAAAAATCTAATGGGATAATTTTAACATTTACGGATAAACAATACATGATATGCTGGATACAACCATTTTTAATCAGTTATTATCATTAATAAGTATAATCTCCAGCGGGTCTTTACCCAAAAGGCCACTTGCAATAAAATATCGGTCTCTTTCTCTTAAGTTTCTTTGACCTGTTCATAGTAGACTAATGAAATACAAACGGCACTTAATGACATTAACTCCGTAGGCCTATCACAAGAGAGATCGGTTGGGTGAATTGGCCTACGCTCGAGTCCACTGAACATAAACAAAAGCTTTTTTGACGAAGATGAGAATGGAGGCCTATGGGGTCTTGTTTGAGACCGCCCGCCTATAGACCTATAGAACTTACGATTCTCCGTCGTTATAAGGCCATGAAACGCGTCCACCTTCCCCTCTCCCCCCCACCCCCCTTGCGCTAGGCAAATCCCCACTCTCTCCACTGTCTTCATCTTGAAGTCCTTTTTTAATTTACCTCTTATAATAAACAACAAATTGCATGATAAACTCACATTTCGAAAAACAAGTGATAAATTACACCTCAATAAACTAATAATGTTAAACTCACAGACCAGTAAACAAAATTGATAAACTACAGACCAGTAAACAAAAGTGATAAACTACAGACTAGTAAACAAAAGTGATAAAATCAGAGACCAGTAAACAAAAGTGATTAACTCACAGGCCAGTAAAACAAAATTGATAAACTACAGACTAGTATATAAAAGTGATAAACTACAGACCAGTAAACAAAAGTGATAAATTACAGACCAGTAAACAAAAGTGATAAATTACAGACCAGTAAACAAAGGTGATAAAACTAGACCAGTAAACAAAAGTGATAAACTCACAGACCAGTAAACAAATTTGATTTACTACAGACCAGTAAATAAAAGTGATAAACTACAGACCAGTAAACAAAAATGATAAATTCACGCGACCAGTAAATAAAACGGATAAACTAAAGACCAGCAAAAAAAAAAGTGATAACTACAGACCATTAAACAAATTACTAAAGACCAGTAAACTGAAGTGATAAACTACAGACCAGTAAACAGAAGTGACAAACTACAGACCAGTGTCTAAAAGTGATAAACAGTTGATAAAACCCATCAAAATCATTCAAAGGACCGAAATTAAGCGTCCGACAGAGCGTTTAACTAGTCCATCTTGACTCGACATAAGCCTACGAGCAGACAAAAATCGAGGCCTATCCGTAGCTTTCCAGCGAGATGAATGCCCTGAATGGGGTGAGCCTATAACCGATGTCACAAATGGGTAATCACCGTCGGAACAAGTCACACACAAAACATTAAAAAGAAAAAAAAAAGCGAGTGGGTCTGCTCGTGTGTTTGTTCCGACCAGTGCATGGGAGGCCTATTTAAAAGATTTAATTAGTGGGCCTAGCTGCCCACCCTGGGGGTATATTTCCTGTCTCTCTCTCTCTCTCTCTTTCTGTGCCTCCCACCTCCCGAAGGTATTAATTGATTTCCCATAATTATGTTATTTTTTTTTTTTTTGTCGCTTTCACACCAACAACAATGAGAGAAGGGATTGAATGGTTTGTGTGGATGTCGAAGACAATTGGAAGGATTTGGAAAGAGCGGAGTGAAATCATTCTTATTAACGTGTCTATAATAATAATAATAATAATAATAATAATAATACTTTTTAACATTATGGGAATAAAAATTTTTTTAGTACTTTAGGTGCTAGTAATAATATTAGTAGTAATAGTAGCAGCACTAGCATTAGTAGTTGTAGTAGTAGTAGTAGTAGTAGTAACTGCTTTATTGTTAACTTGTTCTCATCATTTATCTATTTCCTTATTTCCTTTCCTCACTGGGTTATTTTTCCCTATTGGAGCCTTTGGGCTTATAGCATCTTGCTTTTCTGACTAGGGTTGTAGCTTGGCTAGTAATAATAATAAGAGTAATTAATTTTAGATCATAATCAGTTAATATCATCAAAGAACACTAATAAAAATAGTAAGTATTTCTGGTATTAGTAATGGCATCAAATATTACCGTTCCAATAAAATTTATATAATTAATTTTTCATCTTTATTACCACCACAATATTATGCGCTGTATAGGCTATATTCT
>NC_090737.1:21722039-21729539 GCF_036898095.1 Palaemon carinicauda
CTGACAAAACAAGTGTTGCATGACTGACAGGCGATTGGCTAATAGCACAAGTGTGACGCGAGAGACAGGTGTGTGTCTTATTAAACATTTCCCGGGTGTTGATATCTGCGGAGCAATCAGTGGTCCGTCCGTTTGTTCGCACGCACCGGTCACCTGCTTTCCGCCGCTTTGCAGGATGCAAGACTAAAGATGGATTGCATAAACGGTGCTGGTGATAATAACACGCCTGTGCCAATAACAAGAGGAAAAGAGGAGGAAAAGAGGAGGTAAAGAGGAGGAAAGCGTAGCAAAAGATCGCCGGCTAACTACTATTTTTCGGCTAAACACACATCATTATATTTTGTGATAACTGGGAATATTTCAGAATTAACGACTTAATGGACGGGTATTCCACTCTAAGTGGACACTTATTCGCGAAGATTTATTTACACTCACACGCGGTTTATTAATAGTTTCAGGTTATTCTCATGTGTTTAACACTCATAATGCATTGGATAAGAGAAGATATTCGCAAGTGCTAAAAAAAAAAAAAAAAAAAAAAAAAAAAAGTAGCTATTCCTTCGAGTTGAGAAGTTCGATAATTACACGATCCGTCACAATTTAATGAATGTTATAATTAAGATCACTTTCTTAACGTGGGAAAGCGTTTGTGTATCGCCATACTAGGTTGGTTTGCCGTGAGCGACCAGACTAAAATCTACTACCATCACCAATCCGCAGTGGCCAGCGTGGTGATGAAAATTGCCAAACCCAGGCATGAATAAGGACATGTCTGAGGCCTTTGTCCTGCGGTGGACTATAAAAGGCTGCATATGTTGTTTTTGTTAAGATCCAAAGGTGATAAACAACCGTCATAGCTGAGGTCTGTCTCATTATATGTAAATGGATAAAACACCCATTTTACTAACAAAGAATGCAAGTTTTATATGAAACATTTTAACATGAGCAAGAGTTGATTTTGACAATTTTCGATTAACTTGAAAAAGAAATTTTCACAACTTCAGGTAGGCCTAATGAGGAGCCATGAAATAAAACTTTTACTGTTAATGGCCCCGGAAGGGAACAAGTCCTAAATTAGCGAATTGCCATAAAAAAAAAGCTACAAACGCTGAGGGAATTCAAATTTAATACGCATAATTATTATTTGAATGTAAGAGATAGTTTAATTAAATATATCAAGTCGGAGAGTGCTTGAAATCTTGCAGGCACACTTGATTGCAATAATAAAAAGAAAAAAAATCTAAGATAATGGGCAATTCAAGATGCCTTATTAAACCTCCTTGGATGCCACCTACTTCTGGAAAAATGCTCTCTCTCTCTCTCTCTCTCTCTCTCTCTCTCTCTCTCTCTCTCTCTCTCTCTGTCTGTCTGATCCTAGCCATGATGGTGGTGGTAGTGGTGCTGTATGCTAATGGTTTGGAGGGAAAAGACCAGTACACAAATCCCGTCTGATCCCTTTTTGACAAGGGCCTCTTTGTAACTGATACACGCCGTCCAACAATAGGATGACGCCCCTACGCCATTTGCCCTTCTTGGGTGTCAAAGGGAGAAAGGTAGGGATGTCCTCCGGAGGATCGAGAGCAAGAAGCTGAGGGACTCAGGGACTCTATATACGGGGTACTTGAGGGTTACTCTCGGGCGTGGTTGGCCCTGGGAGGATTAATACTATTATTTTTCCTCCAAGGTTTGGCCGGTAGGAGTTATAAGGAGGGCGAAGGATTCCTCGGTGTCTGTTCTTAATGGCACGGAGGATTTCACTTCATTTCTTAACCTTTGAGAATCTACATGATTCTCCTTATGAAAGACTAATTAAATACAGAGTACTACTGTACGCGACCAGTCAAAATCATGGCCAAATATTTAGATAGATATGCAAACACACACACCGCTCCATACCCCTTCACTAGGGTATGACTACTCTCTACCCTTACCCGACGGATGGGGAGAGCTGAACTATATGTATATATGTGTGTATGTATATATATATTTTTCTATATATATATATATATATATATATATATATATATATATATGTATATATGTATGTATATATATATAATACATATATATATATATATATATATATATATATATATATAAACATATATATATATATATATATATATATATATATATATATATATATATATATATATTTCTGTGTATATGCCCTGCTTTCATCCATTCATACAATCGAGAGCTTATTACTTTTCTTATCAGGACTGACTTGAAAATCAAAATAAACGCAGGCAAGGGTTGAAATAATTTGAATAAAAACTGGATCAACGAAGCTGATAAAAAATAAAGATAAAATTAGGATAGACCTAAAAAGTGGCTGGAGGGATAAGAGGGGTAGGCTACGTGATAGGCCAAGAAAGAGAAATCTGGAGTTAAGAGGATTAAAAACAGAAGAAAAAAAAAAGTTCAAGTCTCCCGAAGCAGCTGCACCGAGGTATCATCGGCTCTTGAAAACAAAATGACGGTCACTCAAGTACAACAATCTTTCCGCAACACGAAAGGGAAAAAATATACTTTCGAACGAAGGAAAAAGACAAGAATCCCTCATAGAACTTTTGATATTATGTAGAGTAAAACGTTAATAATAAAAGTATATGTTACGTTAATTAAGGCCCTTTGCGTCAATAGGCGTAAGAGGAGATGGTGATGATGATGAAGATGATGATAACAAAAATAAACGGTGCTTTAAGTTGGCGATGTTAATTTCATTTGGCTCAAAATCCGAGAATCTCAGAAGAAACGCAAGGGAAAAAAACATATATAACATATATGTATCACCCATACGACTTTTAATAATATGTAAAGCAAGGGTAAAATATTAATAATGTATATAACAAAAAAAAAAAGGTTGCTTTTGGTTGGCAATGGCAATTTCAATTGGTTGAAAATCAGATTCTCGGAAGGAATGCAAGGAAGAAAAAACACATATAACATATATACATCACCCATACGACTTTTGACAATATGTGACGCAAACGTAAAATAATGAAAGATATTATAGCAAAACTAAAAATAATCCCTTTTAGATGGAAATAATTTCATTTGCCGAAAACTCAGCGAGACACTGGAAAGGAACAGAGAGAGAGAGAGAGAGAGAGAGAGAGAGAGAGAGAGAGAGAGAGCGCCGCTAAGAACCAATTTCTAAAGCCTCCAGGTGACTGGAATATATCGCCAGCGTTCGAAAATAAGTGTGAGTAAAGGAGATTGTCCAATTCCTCAGGGTATAGCGTTTCAGACCCCACCGAAAGGTACCCCAGGGGGGAGGGGAAGGGAGAGGGGGAGGGGGGAAAGTAAGGGAGAGGCAGAAATGCGAAGGGGACAGGAGTGAGAAGCCTGAAGTGACACGTAGTCCGCGTAACAATGCTCTTACTTTGATGGTATTATTCCAAGCTTCTTGGTTATAAGTATCAGAATATTGCGTTCTCTTGTCATAGGCAAAAGGGGACAGAGTAGGTAAGGTGAGACAAAAAAAAAAAATATTTGTTTGGTACACATAAATATTATATGCTCTTAACATCCTTCAAATTTTTACATAAATGTTTCCTTTAAACTCTTCTAATTGTACAAAATACGTTTTTCATATTTTTCTCTTTATCTATGGTAAGCAGCTCTTCCAGGAGCAGGACACTAAATCAAAACATTGTTCTCTAGTCTTGGGTAGTGCCATAGCCTCTGTACCATGGCTTCCACGTCTTGGGTTAGAGTTCTCTTGCGTGAGGGTACACTCGGGCAAACTTTTCTATCTAATTTCTCTTTAACTTGTCTTTGTTAAATTTTTTATAGTTTATATAGGAAATATGTATCTTAAAGGTTGTTACTGTTCATAAAATATTCTATTTTTTTTTCCTTTCCTCACTGGGTTTATTTTCCATGTTGGGGCCCATGGGTTTATAGTATCCTGCTTTTCCCACTAGAGTTGTAGCTTAGCAAACAATAATAATAATAATAATAATATAATAATAATAAAACAGGCAATATAAACATAAATTTATGTCTAATATAAAAAAGAATGTAACGAATTTCTTGGCATTTTATTAAACCGCCGACAGCGTTATGGAATTATTATTATCATTATAAATTTTTCTTTTCCTCTAATTTGCATAATAATACAAAGCACACTCTGCACGTGTCCTGTATTTTTAACTAACATAAATATTCTTTCTAATTATAAGATATTACGTTTAATTTACATCATCAATAAGAATTCATTTTGATTACAATCTACATCATTCATAGAAAAAAAACTATAAAATCTGATAAGATATATAAAATTATAAAAAAAAAATGGCCTTCTGAATGTTCTGGTCAGAAGACTTATCTTAAATGTCAAGTTTTATTCTTCAGCGAACAATATAGTACATAGTATATGATGTTATAGCTGTGTGTGTGCGCGTGAGAGAGAGAGAGAGGAAGAGAGGAGAGAGAGAGAGGAGAGAGAGAGAGAGAGAGAGAGAGAGAGATTCTCACTATTAGCTACCAATCGCTTGCTTTACACCAGTTATACACATCAATGGCAGCCATGATTGGCACTGAGAAAGGGGGATGGGACGGAGTAATTGCCAATATATATCTAACTGAGGAGACGGAATTGGACTGGAAGTGAGGGTGGGGGGTGGGGGTAGGAAAGAATAGTGGTGGGAGTGAGATGGGGGAGAAGGGGTAAAATGACAGGGAGGATGCTTCAGTAACTTCATAGCATCACTTCATCGATCATAATAAATAACAGATCGTGGATTTATCAGGATGTCGTCGGTGGCACTCAATGTTCATCTTATCTTCAAGTAATTACATGGTTCGGGGGTACCTGGACCGATCCTCTTTTGCATCACATGGGGAGGGGAGGGGGAGAGGAGGGGAGAGGAAGAGGATCTTAACTCTCATTCCCATACATGATAAAATCGAGGTACTACCTATTATCAAAGAACCTCAAGAAAACATAAAATTGAAAAAAATAAGTAAAAATATAAAGCGCAGGATTTCTCTGTGTAGCTTTGATGGGAATAGTGAAGTTTTTTTTTCTGTTGTTATTCCGTTAGGCTCAAATATACTTTCCTGGTTCGCATATCAAAATATGTTTATCGGAAGTCATATCAGAGGAAAAACATTTCGTTCAATTGCTCATTAATTGCAGCATTATTTTTATTGCATTTCAATTAATTTTAATCATTGGCAAGTTCATTGTTATTATTATTACTATTACTATTATTATTATCAACAAAACTACAACCCTAGTTGGAAAAGCAGGATGTTATAAGCCCAAGGGCTCTAACAGGGAAAAATAGCCCATTGAGGAAAGAAAATAAATTACATGAGAAAGTAATGCAAAAGTAACATTAATTTTTAAGATCAGCAGCAAATTGAAATAGATTTCTCATATATTGGGACACATTAACACTACCAATTCTCTGACAAGATAATTATAATTTATTGCATTTAATACAATAATTTGCAAGTTCATTATTATCATTATTACCTAACAAGGCTACAACCCTAGTTTGAAAAGCAGGGATGCTATAACACCAAGACTAACAGGGAAAATTAACCCACTAAGGAAAAGAAATAAACTACATGAGAAGTAATGCATAATTGATATAAAATATTTCGAGATCAGTAACAGCTTTTAATAGATCTCTTACGTACTGGAACACATTAAATACTACCAAATCTCTGAAAAGAGCATTATAATTCTGAATTTTTCTCCAGCATAAAAAAGGACAAATTATTTTGATGCTGTGCTTAGTATGACCATTCTTCTTTTTGTATTGTAGCTCAGATCAGTCTCTCTCTCTCTCTCTCTCTCTCATCTCTCTTCTCTCTCTCTCTCTCTCTCCTCTCATCTCTCTCTCTCTCTCATTAGATGCAGGCTTTCATATTGTGCAAACCAAGATTTAACCTCTTAAACGATGCAATCCATCTGATCCACTTCACCATCCACATACTTCCTCTCTTAGTGTCCTTTAAAACCGGCGCCGGAAAATTGGAAGCAGGCGTACATTGTCTGTCCGACTTTCCATCCGACTTATAGACCCCCGAAGTTAAGCCTGGTATAAGGATGACAAACTAATAGAGGTTCATCCGGGACTGCTGCTGCTGTGCCTAGTATGACCATTCTTCTTTTTGTATTGTAGCTCAGATCAGCCTCTCTCTCTCTCTCTCTCTCTCTCTCTCTCTCTCTCTCTCTCTCTCTCTCTCTCTCTCTCTCTCATACAACACACACACACACATATATATATATATATATATATATATATATATATATATAATACACTATATATATATATATATATATATATACACTATATATATATATATATATATATATATATATATATAATACACACACACATTACATATACATATGTGTATTATATATATATATATATATATATATATATCAATTTCAAGTTTATAACTTTACCTAAAGTGTAGAAGTGGAATTCGAATCAAAATACGTTACGTTGAACCCCAACACCCCTTAAAAAAAAAAAAAAAAAAAAAAAAAAAGACTGGTGAAGGGTTTTCACATGATGTACTTCATCATTATTCGAACGACTTGTGATAACAATTTAGCGAACTGATAAATATAATTACAAGAATCCGGATAAACCTACTAATTAGCAGCACTTAAATATATTTCCTGTTTAATAATGTAATAAACTCTGTCTATCGGGAAGCACATGCGAACGGGAGGAACAGCTGGGAGAAGAAAAAGGCGAATTAAGATGAAAAAAAAAAAAAAGTAGAAGGAATAAGAGTAAACGGATTAATAAAAGTAAATAAGAGGGGTGAGGAAAGGAGGAGGACCAGAATGAAAAGGGAAAGAAAACTAACAAGGGCGTCATTTTCTCTAGAAGCTTAATGAAGTAGTGCTGGGAGCATGTCAATGCATATGCATACATTGGGATAAGGGAGCAGATGAGCTATTGAAGAGGGGGGGGGAGGGGAATAAGGAGTCTGCACCCAGAAAGTGGGCTAAATGAAATAGTTTCTTTCATTCTGATGCCAAATATTGACAAAGAAAAACACCATTATATTATATTATTATTATTATTATTATTATTATTTAGGCAATTCAGGTGAACGGTTGAAATAGCTCTTCAAATGAATCCTTGCATTTCGGTATTGAGAGAGAGAGAGAGAGAGAGAGAGAGAGAGAGAGAGAGAGAGAGAGAGAGAGAGAGAGAAAATGAGAATTGGGTGAACAGTTGAAAGACTTCTTCAAATGAATCCTGTATTTTAGCATTAGAGAGAGAGAGAGAGAGAGAGAGAGAGAGAGAGAGAGAGAGAGAGAGAGAGAGAGAGAGAGAGAGAGAGAAGCACATAGTACACAAAAGCTGAACAAACATCAAGCACAGTCCTTTTTGTACCACAGAAGTAAATATAGAAATACGCCATATCAGCAAATCTCATTTACCCGAGTACAAGCACCCCACCATTATCACCTCCATTAGAGAATAAACTCGATGATATCTAATAACACAA
>NC_090737.1:21739539-21742039 GCF_036898095.1 Palaemon carinicauda
AAATATATTATTCGTTTTTCGAGGGTAAAGAGGAATAATTGATATCTGATTTGTAAAATTGTTTAACAATACTTGGAAAGTTATTATCAATAATTCATTTACTATTGAAGTATTAACTGATTTGGAAAAAAATGCGTATATACTACAGTAAACAATTATTTTCCTCTTGATCCATAAGCGTAAAATTCAAATAATTATGGTGTTAGGATTATTCGAAAATTAATAATCGATTTATAATTTCTTAAATGCTAGATAAGGCGTCTTTAGTTATTAAAGTGTAAATTAAACATCGATATCAACTCATAATTTCCCAGGAGATTTTTGGAAAATTATTGTGTACGAATTTCGGAAACAATATAAATCATAACTGTGCCCATATTATTTAAATTTGAGTGTATGAAAGAAATTTATTTTCATAGTATATAGTTATGTAGGAAAATCAACGCTGTCTAAATGGTACCTCAAAATAAACTAATCGGAAAAAAAAATCAATGATCAACACATGTTATGTAAGCTTAAATAAAGAATACGAAAAAAAATTATATATATATATACATATATATGTATATATATATATATATATATATATATATATATATATATATATATATATAAAATGGTATTCAGGATTAATTAGCAGACTCTAATCTATAAACGCAATGTTTTTTCATAGCACTTTTATGTAAAACAAATATCATGAAGAATAAATAAACAATAAAGTCTAAGAAAAAAAAAACGTATTTAAAGACATTATGAATTAGCAAAATCTATTCTGAAAACGCAATGTTTTTCAACGTACTTTTATAAACTAACAAATGTCATGAAGAAAAAATAAACGATAAAAAAAAAAAAACCTATTTAAAGACATTGTGAATTAGCAAAATCTAATATAAAAAAGCAATTTTTTCAACGTAGTTTCATAACAAATGTCATGAAGAAAGAATAAATAATGAAGTTAAAAAAAAAAAACGTATTTAAAGACATTGTGAATTAGCAAAATCTAATATCAAAACGCATTATTTATCAGCATACTTTTATAACAAAAGACAAGAAGAAAAATAAATAAAGAAGTTTAAGAATAAAAAAAAAAACGTATTTAAACACACTGTGAATTGGAAAACTCTGATATCAAAACGCAATGTTTTTCAACGTATTTTTATTCAATGTCATAAAGAAAAAATAAACAATAAAGTTTAAGAATTTAAGTATTTAAAGACATTATGAATTAGCAAAATCTAATATCAAAACGCAATGTTTTACAACGAATTTTTATTTAACGTCATAAAGAAAAAATAAACAATAAAGTTTAAGAAAAAAAAAACCTATTTAAAGACATTGTGAATTACCAAAATCTAATATTAAAACACGATGTTTTTCAACGAATTTTTATTTAACGCCATAAAGAAAAAATAAACAATAAAGTTTAAGAAAAAAACCTATTTAAAGACATTGTGAATTAGCAAAATCTAATACCAAAACAATGTTTTTCAACGTACTTTCATAACAAATGTCAAGACGATAAAACTAAACTGATAATAAAACTGTTGCAATGATCCATTGCTTGATACTTACGAAGCCATGTTTGTCGGATATGTTGTTTGTGAGTTTTAATTTGTGAAAAGACACGACCTTCTGCATCCACTGTTCACCCGTTGCCGGACTGTCCGGATGAATATACATCCGCTTTGGCATCTCCGGATCCGCCTTGCCGGCGACCATCCATCGGCTGTCGGAGGAACGGGTCAAGGTGAAGATAAACAATAAAAGAAACAAAAAGATGATTTATCATTATATCATCGCTAGGAATTTTGTTAAATAATTATATATTCAAAAGATTACATAATTCATATAATTAAAATAATCAAAATATTAGATAATTCTATAATTGAAGTTAATAACTAAAATAATTCTATATTCAAAATATTAAATAATTTATATAATTGAAGTTAGAATTTATATCCAAAATATTAAATAATTTTATATAATTGAAGTTGACTGTAAAAAAATCTATATGCAAAATATTAAATAATTTATATAATTGAAGTTAATGACTGTAGAAAAAAAAATCTATATTCAAAATATCAAATATTTTATAACTGAAGTTAATGATTGTAAAAATCTATATTCAAAATATTAAATAATTTTATAATTGAAGTTAATGACCAAAAAAATCTATATTCAAAAGATTAAATAATTTATATAATTGAACTTAATGATTGTAAAAAAAATTGTATCAAATTTCTCAATTTGTTTTATTAATTGTCAACCTCTAATGAAAATTAAATAAACGTTGCTATTACATACACATTTTTCATTTATAAAACTCTGCAGCTACAGAACTTAAGGCAAACACACACACACACACACTTCAGTTACAAAATTTATTTTCATAAATATTCAGCAATGTAACAACAGTCACACACGTCCCAAAATGTAACTATCATGCAGATTTATCCGCAAATTATAACCATCGCACACTCAATCTTCAATTCAAAACACA
>NC_090737.1:21747039-21752686 GCF_036898095.1 Palaemon carinicauda
GTTTTGGTGGTGGTGTTTGGGTGGTGAGATCAGTGATGCTCGCAGACACGGAGATGATGATCAGTTCAAACAGTCGCCAGCCCAAATCAAAAGGAGAAATCAATAACAGCATCAACGGAAAATGTGAACGAAGCGCTGCTAAGAAATGTGGAAAATAATCGGAAAAAAAATAAAAAGATAAAAAGCAGTAGATGCCACACCAGGTTAATAAAGAAAGGGGGCGAAACGTAAGAAAGAGAAAGATTGAGAGAATGGAAGAATTTTGAGTTAGGAGACAAACCAGGTGATCTAGAGAGAAGAAAGAAGAAAAGAAAATCATAAACAACAACGAAGACACGGAGAGTTTTTTTTCTGATTTGGTTTTTGTTATTGTGTCGCTGAAAATTAAGAAGACACCTTTTGGGAGGCAATACCTGTTATGGAACTTATATCTACAGTCGTCTGCCGCTACGATGTCTAGAAGTAGGATGTACTTGGCTTTGGGATCAAGCCCTGACACTCTAAACTTCATCTGTGGAAACATTTGCCTGGAAAAAATAACAAATTTATCATTATCATGGACATACAATGGCGAGAGAGAGAGAGAGAGAGAGAAAGAGAGAGAGAGAGAGAGAGAGAGAGAGAGAGAGAGAGAGATTGCTATCATTAAAACAGCCATAGAAGAGAGAGAGAGAGAGAGAGAGAGAGAGAGAGAGAATTGCTATCATTAAAACAGCCATAGAAGAGAGAGAGAGAGAGAGAGAGAGAGAGAGAGAGAGAGAGCATAACTTTATTTTTGACTGGAAAAATGAAAACGATGCATCGAGGAAAGTTGAGTAAACAATGAGAGAGAGAGAGAGAGAGAGAGAGAGAGAGAGAGAGATCTAAGAACGAGGATGTCATTCCTTATCCAAAAATGACAAAATGTGATATACGTCACCATTGTATTCAAAACAACATTAGTTAAAATCAGAAATTAACTCTAAAAACGAAAAAAGACATTGAACAGGTGACGCAAATCAAATTTTTTCTCACTTTCTACAAACTACAGTACATTAACTATCTACAAAAGCAAACAAAACACACGAAACAAACTTACTGAACTTACTTTTACCAAAAGGTTAATTCTGACGATGAAAGTCAAAATTATTATATTTTTTTTTTGGGGGGGGGGGCTATTGAATCTATTTACTATATATCTATGAAAACCAGTTGCTAGTTTACTAATTTTATGATTATAAAAATAAAACTTACTTCAATTTCTTTTATCAGAGATTCTATCTCATGGATTTCACTTGTAGACCAAAATTTCATTATCATCTACTTAATGTCCTAACTTTTCCCAATTCGAAAAAATGCTCACTCAGGCGAACGTCTAGTAGCCTACAATATTATAATACATTTTACAAAGGGAAAGCAAGATACCTTACCGTATGTGTCAACCTTAATTGCAATGATCAGCTATTACGGTAAACTTTCGATTCATTGACGTAACAAATATATTCTCATTCTTTACTTACATTAACACAATTTGAACACCTAAAACTTTTCTAATTATTGTACTTGGCATTTTATAAATATGTCGTACATAATGAGTTCATTCTTAAAATCAAAACTAAAAACTATTGCTGATCGATTTAAACTTTTTCATCTGGTATGTTTACTTTTCTACACTGATCATAAAGTATTCTACTCCGAAGTTCTTAGTAAAAAAAAAAAAATAATAATAATCTAACCATGCTGTATTACAATATTTCATCCCAGCCTCCCTACTTAACAAGACCTTAGAAGACCAAAATATCTTTCCTATATCTATAAGTCTTACTAATCTATCTTTTTATCACCGCCACGGACTCTTGCTTAGAAAAGTCGACGAAAAAAATCTAACCGTGCTGTATTACAATTCTCTATCCCAACTTACCTACATAACAAGACCTTGGAAGGTTAAAAAGTCTTTCCTCTATCTATAAGTCTTACCAATCTACCTTTCTATCATCACCACGGACTCTTGCTTAGAAAAATCGACGATAAAAATCTAACCGTGCTGTATTACAATACTTTATCCCAACTTCCCTACTTAAAAAGACCTTGGAAGGTCAAAAGTCTTTCCTCTATGAGTTTTACCAATCTATCTTTTTATCACCGCCACGGACTCTTGCTTAGAAAAGTCGACGAAAAAAATCTAACCGTGCTGTATTACAATACTTCATCCCAACTTCCCTGTATAACAAAGACTTTCCTCTATCTATGAGTCTTACCAATCTATCTTTTTATCACCGCCACGGACTCTCGCTTAGAAAAATCGACGATAAATTGACGCCTTTGGCCAGCCCTCCATCTGCGACCCAGTCAAGACACAATCCAGTTCGGTCTTATGTAAATTCTGTCGTTCATTCAACGCGTTTTATCGGCCGAGCATCTAAGCCGAGATACGGCAAACCCCTTTTTTCTTTTTTAAAGTCTTCCTTTACATCTTTTGTCTCGGAATCGGCGTAAATCAAAATTCTTTCTTTTTCTTCGCCCGCGAGCCACGTCCGCTATCTATCTCCCATGGCCAAGTTATGGTTCGCTCTATTCAAAGGTAAAACACGATCTATTGGAAAGCTCCTATTTTACTATTTTCCTTTCTTCTTTATCTCTCCCGAGGTCTTTTATCTTATTATTTAAAATGCCCAACAGCTCACTTTGACGAGATAAGTCCTCAGGATTTTCTTTTTTTTATCTTGTCAAGAAGAAGAGATCGCCTCTCCACACCTATAATTATTAACGTTTAAAAATGATGCCATATCCAACTGATCTACCCAAATACGCCTTCTATCTCTTTTTATTATTTACTATTATTCATCAAATGAATCATGTCCAACTATCAATGGCCAGACTGCTTTGCAATGAATCCTAAGCCTTTAAAGTTACAGATCAATTCTATTTTGGCCGTACCATTATTTTGACCATACGCTGATTGGCTAATCTAAGAGAACTAAATCAACCAAAGAATAATAAAAAAAAAAAAATATGGCTTTAGTTAGAGCTAGATTAAGACATATTCAGGGTACTTAGTTTGATTTTAGAAAAGATTCCCGAAATCACACAAAATAAACTAGACATTTAAACTGATGCGTCTCACTCAAGAAATTTTCAAAATCTTAAAATAGTTTAATCATCTTTTCTATGCTTTCATTAAGCATACTACAGGACGGATGAAAAGGGACGAAAAGCGACCTCTAATAACCACCCTCATCCACTTTTCCCCCCCTCCCCCAAAGAAAAAAACTTTCCTTAAACCCCCTCCCCCCTCCCTCATAAATCATCCCCCCTTCCCCTTCCCCAAGAACCAAGGAATCACCTCCATTGAAACGAAGGTTTCTTTACGTTCATCGTCGGTATTATAATTACACGTTTCTCTTCGGGAAAAAAAAAAGAAGAAAAATAGAAGAGTATATTCTCCTCCCTTGACGACCGTAAGGGCTATTGGCCTGTTACTCTTGTCTCGCCAAGCCCCGCCCACCGAACACTCTGAAAAATTGTTCTTGTCCTTTCCTAATTAAATCGGCAAAACAAACATGGAGCCAAATAGGTGCGCCTAATAGCTCGGCTTATCTGGTAGACCATCGATGGGTTTCGGTGATGAGGCGGGGTAGTGCTGAAAAACTGTTTGTTTAGTTTTTATTTACGTCTCATACTCACGGTGAATATTTATCAGTTGACGTGCGTGTTGGAACAACAGTCTCTACGCGCGCGCCCTGTATGAGAATGAGCCTTTATCATATAGACGGGGTTTCGGTCTTGATACGGCGAATGTCTTTATGTATGGGAGATATGCGCACACATGAGTATATGTGTGTGTGTGTTTGTATGGTCTACATACATACATGTATACGCAAATAAACATTATATATATATATATATATATATATATATATATATATATATATATATATATATTATATATTTCCGGTCACACCAAGTCTTCCCTTCCCATAGGGTAGGGGGGGGGAGAGAGAATAAGTCATATCGTGTTGAGAGGGGTTTGTGTTTGCGTGTGTATACACACACTCACTCACATATATATATTTATATATGTGTGTATTTATTTATTTATTTATATATATATATATATATATATATATATATATATATATATATATATATATATATACTGTATTTTCAAATTACCCGCATATATTGCAATAGCCCCAAACAAACCCATCCTTTAAAAATTCTAGTAGAATAAAATAAAATAAAAGCCAAACTTAAGA
The DNA here is from genome assembly GCF_036898095.1 of Palaemon carinicauda. Lineage (NCBI taxonomy): Eukaryota > Metazoa > Arthropoda > Malacostraca > Decapoda > Palaemonidae > Palaemon > Palaemon carinicauda. The sequence goes on from NC_090737.1 coordinate 21,751,275, forward strand.
GTCAACAAAACGGACGACTTAAAACCCTTACCCAAAGTCACTGAAAAGAGATGGCAGGAGAAAGACAAAGAACATAACACTACCGACCGATATAGCGCAAGACCTCATCACAATACATACATTCACAACCCATCTCTCTCTCTCTCTCTCTCTCTCTCTCTCTCTCTCTCTCACTCTCCTGAACTATTAGTGACGCGATAAAATCAAAAAGAGCTTTCGAAGAGATAAGGAAACGTGAATGCTGGTGATCCTCTCCGTCCCCTTATTACTTGTTGGATGTAACAATTATTCACAGCGATGGAAACGAGACAGCATCCTATCTTAAACATTTATTTCTTCGGTTGGAGAACTCTAAGTCATGCTAAATCTTAACTAAAATATATATGTGCATCTACTAACACACACGCATGTGCATATATATATATATAAATATATATATATATATATATATATATATATATATATATTATATATATAAAGGAGTTTTCTCAGTGTACAGTATATAATATGCTGTATATGCATATGATCATTATCTATAGTGACCACTGTCTACACACACACACACACTATATATATATATATATATATATATATATATATATATATATATATATATATATAAAATATATTATATATAATCTGTGAGTGGGTGTGTGTGTGTGTGTGTGTTTCGTATACATTCATAAGTGCGGATAACAATTAAATCTCCAAAGAAAATGCCTACTGAATTACTATACAGTAGTGCTTCCTTTCTCGTCTTGGAAACAACCCATCTGTCATTTTTCAATTAAAAGAAAATTCCCCTCCTCTCTCTCTCTCTCTCTCTCTCTCTCTCTCTCTCTGGGTGGAGTAGGCCAAAGTTAACAAATCAATTATGGTTACCGATTCATCCTTAGGCGATTGATGGGTCGATCCACTTTGCCGATGGAAAGTGAGATGGATAAGGAGTGGGAAGGGAAGGGAGGAGACCAAAGACCCCCCTGCTATACCCCCCTTTTCCTCCTCCCCCCAAAGCAAAGGAAGAACTGATTTGTGGGCTTTAAGCATATACGGACAAAGGAGGCAGCATCAGCAGAGCAGAACTCGATAGCATTTCCAGTTAATTTGGGAAGGAACCCGGAGTTGTCCGACTGTTAATTTGGACGTTCGGGTGCTGTATAAGTAGCGGTATTGTATAATACAAGTAATTGTATAATATATATTATAAAAATTCTTCAAGAAGCTGTATTGCATAATACAAGGAAGCGATTACATAATATATATTACAAACAATCTTTAAGTAGCTGTTTTTTATAGTACAAGGGAGTAATTGCATAATACAAGGAAGTATTTGTATAATATATATTATGTAAAATCTTTAGGTAGCTGTATTGTATAATACAAGGAAGTAATTGTATAATATATTTTATAAA
>NC_090737.1:21753186-21765686 GCF_036898095.1 Palaemon carinicauda
ACAGGATGTAAAAAAAAACCCATCCCTGAATATGAAAAAAAAAAAATAATAAACGAACAAAATGAATGAATTGTAAACCCTTTGTAATACTTACATTCATAGGAAGTAAGTGTACTCATCCTGTAATAAGGTATATCGCGTTTTTTTCTACGAAAAAAAAAATGACAAATAAAAACCGGTAGGGATATAATCACACTCATCTGAGTAAGAAGAGGAGAAAAAATCTTGCACGCACTTCCGGCAGTTTTCCAAAATATGAATGAAATGAATGAAAAATGAATGGCGGGCCAACGTATTCGTCCACACCCATGGAGATGCAATTGTTACCTGGTCTTGGTGATGCGTTTATTGAGGGAGGGGGAGGGGGGAGAGAGACAGGGAGGGGGCAGAGCATATGAAGAGAAACCCGGGGGGTCGCTTGCTTAAAAAAAAAATTAAAAAAATAAAATATAAAAAAAATAGTCTACTAAATGTTAACCGGAAGAAAAGGGGAGGGGGGGAATTATGGAAAAGGGTGTGGCTAAGAGGAAGGAAACGTAATCAAGAAAGCAACAGAAGCGAGAAGAGGGAGGCTAAGCAGAGTAAATAACAACAACAGTGTTTACTGGAAAAGGGGATGGAAAGGGGTTCAAGAGATGGAAAGAGTTTCACCTATATAGATGGAGGATGAGAAGATAGATGGAATGAAGTGGCCAAGTTTATTGTAGGGTTTTGTACAGAAATGGTATTATTTCATCAAAAAAAAAAAGGGGGGGGAAAGGGGAGGGGAGGGGGAGATTATCCAGCCCTAAGAGTCGAGCTCGAGATTTAGTGCGTTGGTCCAAATAAATTGGGATTTACAGAGCAAATTCGAACTTACAGACAAGATTTGGACTTATATACGAGATTCGGACTTACAGCGACGGAAATGGGGATAGAGAAGAAAATGGTCGAAACCAAATATTGATGGAGATTGCAAAGAGATGGATAACAGTAAGAGAGTTAACTGAAATAGGTTGTAAAGAGAAATAAAAAAAGGTTGAAAAGATAAGGGACTGGAGAGAGACACATGGAAAGAGTAGAAACGATAGAAGAAAGGGTTTGGTAAGATGGATGTTGCAAAACTAAAGGCTAAACCCTAGAGGGAGGGGAGTAGGTAACCAAATAGGGGGTTAAAGGGAGGGGGTGATGAAAAAAAAAAGCTCATGTAAAAAGGAAAACACGAAATGGGAGGTAATCTATTGTGTGAGCTTTAACACAAATCTCTAATCACTCATTGCATGCGTACATATTTCATGATTACAGTCCCTCGGACCTTAATTTTAGGAAAATAGCTGCCTAAATCCAACCATAATTACCATATCTCTTCCAGAGGGGATTCCAAACGCAGAGCAAGAAATGAATGGGTAATTGCGAGAGAGAGAGAGAGAGAGAGAGAGAGAGAGAGAGAGAGAGAGAGAGAGAGAGAGAGAGAGAGAGATTCTTCCAAGCATTTCAAGGAGAATTAGTGACTGCAACCGTAGGTGCCAACTTATCATACATGTCTTCCAAATATTTCATGAAAAGAGAGAGAGAGAGAGGAGAGAGAGAGAGAGAGAGAGAGAGAGAGAGGAGAGAGAGAGAGAGAGAGGAGAGAGAGATTCTCCCAAACATTTCAAGGAGAATTAGTGACTGCAACCGAAGGTGCCAACTTATCATAAATGTCTTCCAAATATTTCATGAAAAGAGAGAGAGAGAGAGAGAGAGAGAGAGAGGAGAGAGAGAGAGAGGAGAGAGAGAGAGAGAGAGAGAGAGAGAAATCAGTGCCACCAACGTTTCCCTGTAAAACTCAGTCGTCCTCCTTCCAACGAACCTTGCAAAAACATAATTATACTCTTGTATTATACGTTTTTGTCATTATAGTCCAAGAGCGCATATGGCGTCCCGAGGAACATACATTCACACAAACAATAATTTCACGTGCGCATAATTCACCGTTAAAAAAATACAGCGATCTCAAAACTGTCATAACCATCTTCTCCTCTACTTAGTTCTGCGTGGAACATCACCAGAAGTGGGGGGGGGGAGGGAAGCCAACGAACAGAGGACATAAGCTTTCAACAAAAAGAATTTTGTGGTATAAAAAAAAAATGGCGTATATCGAGTTCGTCTTTTATATTCGTAATTCCACTCTGTCATAATTTTCTCCAAAAAATTGGGAATTAAATTTTGAAAAAAAATATTTCATAGAAATAGAATTACAAATGAAAATTGAGTTGTCTAAATATTCCAAAGCCCCTCAGGGAAGACGAAATACTGATAGCTGTCAGTCATGTCACGTGAAGCTTTTAATCGCATAGTGCAGCTCCGGTAAGCAACTACATATTTCATTTTTTTTTTTTACGAAAATGGGGAGAGGAGGTTCTCTCTTTACTTTCAGTGACTGATAAACGACGTATGGGGATGACCGTCGTGCCCGGGGGGAGGGGAGGGGGGGCGTAACGGCAGCCACCGGAACCACGGGCGTAATCGCTAAAATCCGTCGTTACAAGTGGCTGAAGATCTGATGCTGAGCTCGCTTAAATACACCTACCTGTGCAATTTGCGTTATCAAATACCTACTATTATGCGGCGTTAGCGGATGGTACACTTCGACCGTAACTAAAATCATTTGCAAGATGTCGGGTTCTTGTCTCGCTCGCTTTTTTCCTCTTCTTTTTTTCTCGCTTTCTGGTAGCGCATATGACTCTTGGTGAAATTTCCCACCTACTATCTATAGGGTTGTGGTGGCCGATGTTGTAACGTCCCTTAATCGTGAACACCAGACTGGGGTTCGAGTTCCGCTCAAATTCGTTAGTTCCTATAGGTCTATCTGCCGAGTCATCAACAGCCAATACCTGGTCCTCCTTGGTCCTAGCTTGGGTGGGGAGGGGGCTTGGGCGCTGATCATATGTATATATGGTCAGTCTCTGGGGCATTGTCCTGCTTGATAGGGCAATGCCACTATCCTTTGCCCCTGCCATTCACCAGCGGCCTTTAAACCTAATATATTCTATAAACCACTTTATATTCCTTGTGGGTTTTGACTTGAACTGAGAGCATCTGATCTTTGAAACTATCTACTCCAAATACATTTGGATTCCCTGGACTGGAAAAAATGTAAGTTTTTCAAGATAATCATCTGACTATTCATGAGTTGAAAGTCTTGCCAAAAACAAATACGAGACTATACTTTATAACCAGAAATTTCAGGCCAAAACGTTTATCTATAATTCTACTTTTCAACATATTCTTCGAACAAAGCTGTAAATTGTACTTGATTATAATGTTATTATTATTATTATTACTATTATTATTATTATTATTACTATTATTATTATTATTACTACTACTTGCTAAGCTACAACCCTAATTGGAAAAGCAGGAAGCGAGCGGGGTTTTGTGTCGATGAATATAAATATCTAAAGCAAATTCTTATATAAACTATTTTTATAAGAAAGCTCATCAGTGATTATGAAAATAACTTCGGTTATTACTTTAATTTTCATTTACAATCAATCTCTCGATTATAATTCTCAAAATAGCCGTGATAAGAGGTTATTTGTATTCAGTTTTCGGCAATAACTATTGATATCTCTCTCTCTCTCTCTCTCTCTCTCTCTCTCTCTCTCTCTCTCTCTCTCTCTCTCTCTCTCTCTCTCATATATATATATATATATATATATATATATATATATATATATATATATATATATATATATATATATATATATATATATATATATATATATATATAATTCTGAGAAAGGTATCATGATTCAATAACAACCTTTACTCATAATTAAACTGGAAAACCTATACTATGGAGAATCACAACAGAAAGGTGGTTAAAAACACCACCTTCCAGCGCCCACCACCTACTTGCATTGATTCGCCACAAAGATTACAACCCCATCTTCTCTATGGAAGGAACAAATACCCCGCTTACAGCCATTACACGGCAGTAAAGCATCGATTACTGTGTAATAGGTCGATGCGCGCCGGCTATTAAAAATACTCCACTTTATTGAAATCGCTGTTATGGCGACTATTTCACTTTCATAGTGACACTTTGGGACGCGAAAGAGATAGCTAATGACACCTTGCGTGTTTGCGAGTTCACTTAATTGAAAAAGGTTTTCTTTTAATAATACATAAAGGACAAGCTGTATGCTGCCATATTTATGCTCCGCTATACAACCAACGAAGAGTATTTACTAGATCGATAAATACGACACTGGTTACTATGGTATGTAGGAGAATTACGCCAAATTCACCTGCCATGCATAAATCTACTTTTGTTTTACTTAAGCAGAAAAGTGAATAAATCCCACTTGATAAGAGACTCTTTAGTTATGGTAAGCAGCTCTTCTAGAAGGACACTCCAAAATCAAGGCCTTTTTCTCTAGTCTTCGGTAGTGCAATAGCCTCTGTACTATGGCCTTCCACTGTCTTGGGTTAGAGTTCTCTTGCTTGAGGTTACAATCAGGCACAATATTTTATCTAATTTCCTTATTCCCTTTCCCCAAAGAGGTATTTTCCCTGTCGAAGCCCTTTTACTTATAACATTCTGCTTTTCCAACTAGGGTTGTAGCTTAGCTGCTAATAATAATAATAATAATAATAATAATAATAATAATAATAATAATAATAATAATAATAATAATGGTTCGCGTCATATTTAAGACAAGCCCTTTACTCAAAAAGAAAATTATAAAAAGCTCATAAAATTGTTTCAAATCTAATTAAACAATAGTGAAATTTGACTTATGGGAGATGCTTCAAGTCAATCCCATATATTCCTTTCTTTTCGAAGAAATAAGAAAAGCATGTACAAACATACCAACAAAATAAGTCATGTCACTGAGGACTGCAGGTATGAAAATTATGAAATGTCCTCATATGCGAAAAAATAGAAAAAAAATAACAATAATCAGGTTTAAGCAAACGAAAAAGCAGAAAGATCATTGAGAAATTATAAAAGTGTGGCTAATAATACGCATGTAAAACGGAAAAAAAGTTGCTTTTACTCAAACATGAATAGATAAAAACATCTTGAAAATAGGGATAGCGACACATTATTATCATTCTTATTATTACTTGCTAAGCTACAACCCTAGCTGGAAAAGCAGGGTGCTATAAGCCATGGGGCTCCAACAAGGAAAATAGCTCAGTGGTGAAATGGAACAAGGAAGAATAAAATATCTTAAGGACAGTAACATTAAAATAAATATTTCCTATACAGACAATAAAAACTTACAAATCAAGAGGAAGAGAAATTAGATAGAATAGTGTGCCCGAGTGTAGCCTCAAGCACATGTTGCAATCAGTTAAATAGCACCAACTGTCCGTGTTCAAGATGACTTAAGAAATTAAAAAAAATAAAATCACCCACATTTATCGCTTATATCCAAAACCTTTGCTAAGAAGGATGGGTGAAAGTGGGGAGGTGGGGAGAGACAGGGGTGGAGAGGATATGAATTATGAGGCTGCTGGAGAATACATGAAAAAAAATGTATTACACTCATGAGAAAAAAATTATACGTCTGAGTAAAAATCCAAGGAGATAAATCATTTTATAAAAATATGAATGTGCAAGGGTAAGATGAAATTCTAAAGGGTCATCCATGAATTAACGACGCATATATATATATATATATATATATATATATATATATATATATATATATATATATATATATATATATATATATATATATATAAATTTGCTAATAAATTAAATGAATAATAAAAAAAATTTTAATGAGGCCTATACTTGAACAGACAATACGAAAATTCCAAAATGAAAAAAAAAAAGAAAAAAAAACTAATCCGTTGATAAACTAAAATAAATTTAATGGGACATTAAACAATGAGACTCGTACTTAAGAAATTAAATAAATGCGCTTAAAACCGATGGAATTAGAACGTGACGATTTTACGACTTTATTTTCGCGCGGCAAAATATTCAAAACCACAATTTCACAAAATAATCGTGGGGGAACGCCAAGGCAAGACAAGCCACAGAGGTTGATGGTAATTCTACTTACAAATTATCCAAGAGCCATTATCAAGCATATCTGGTTTCTTGATAACACCAATTGGCATTCTTTCCCTATCAGCACTTTAGATTAAATCATATTACAATGCAGGTTTACAAGAGGAAGGGGGATTTCTTCTTCAGTCAGTGGAATTCACATTGTGGCGTGTAGACAGGAAAATAATAGCTGCCAGACAGTTAGAATTTATATACATATATATATTTATTATACGTATTCTATTTATATGCATATATATATATATATATATATATATATATATATATATATATATATATACATATATATATACATATGTCGTGTATGTATATATATATATATATATATACATACACACACACACACACACATATATATATATATATATATATATATATATATATATATATATATATATATATATATCTGCGTTATATGTACTGTTCATGCATAAATACTGTAAATGTATATGTATGCACACAACCACAAACACACACACATTATATATATATATATATATATATATATATATATATATATATATATATATATATATATATATATATATATATATAATCACATAACATAGATTCGTACGCTTATATGTAGTTCACAAGAAAAGTGAATTAATTAAATGAAAGAAGAGGATGATGAGGAAATAAGCCAAGCAAAATGAATGGCATAAATTATACCAAAAACGGAAATGTGAAGTAATCAAATCCCAAATCCCCGAGGTATTGAGTGAGCGGTTGTGGTCATCTTGGCGTCATGCAGAGAGCATAAGAACCCCCGGGTGGGTCGTCGTAGATGGATATGCGGTGACAGTAAGGCACAGACTTAATACGATGTTAGACTGTAACCAAGGGTGTTATTAGAGGTGCTTCCAAACTGCATTTTCTATCTACTTGGGAGGAGCCTCTGGAGGATAGAATGTAGGACCAAGGGGGGGGGGGGGGTTTAAGAGGGGTAGTAGGATAAGGGAAGAGACGCCCTCTAGCGGTGGCATTTGTGGTGAGTCAGGGACCATTATTCGGATTTTCGCTCCGCGAACGAACGGCCATCATCAGCTGTCAGGATGGGCGTACCGGTACGCCTTCATGTACCATCGACGAAGATCGCCGATTAGGAGTAATATTGATTGTCATTCGAAAACGAGCTCAGCGACAGTCTCAGCTGTAAGCAGAGTATGACCAGCACAGTAATGACAGCCGAGTTGGTGACAAACTGACAATTAACTTTGGGAGTATTGTCGTTAACTAGACTGAAGGCAAACGAAGGCAAACTCGCACAGGCTCTCGTTTTCTTTCGGCTGACGTGTGGGGTGAATGGAGTGGTCCCCGATTAGTTGTGGACCAATGGAGATAGGAAATTATAGGGCGTGAGGCTTAATTAGTTGGAATGTTTGTGAGTCTTACAAGCCTTCCCGTGTACTTGACTGTTACCAGTTTGTTATATTCTGTCAGCACGCCCATATATTAAAAACAGCGCACACACACACAATATATATATATATATATATATATATATATATATATATATATATATATATATATATATATATACACATATATATATATATATAGTGTGTGTGTGTGTGTGTGTGTGTGGACACGCGTGCACATTCCTCCCTATCTATAAGGGAAATTTTACTAAAATATACATTCTGTAGAAGACAATATTCATTCCAAAATGAACACTTCTTCGAAATACTGTATTATCAAACACATAATAAAAAAAATCATCAATTATGATGCATGAAGTGGGCCAAGTCTAGAATCTGCACTGAAAACCTTCAAAAACTCTCGCAAACCTTGGGTAAGTTAATCAAATAAACTAAAGCTAATTATTTGTCTCACTCATACGCGAGATTCTCATCTGAATCTATAATTCTTCTCTCCGTTTGTAAGGATAGTCCTCTCATATCCCTCCTTTCTTCCTGTTCTTCTTCTTCTTCTTCCTCACTTCCAGAGGAACCCCTCACTAGCCCCGAGGCAACACTTTATCTCTACCGTACTCCGTTTTATGGGTTTCATTTTTCCTTTTTTTTTCTCCTACAATTTTCCTTGAATTTCTTCAAGCCTTCAGCGCAATACAGAAGGATTAGATTACAGATCATCTGTATTTATGTTAATATTGAGATAATGTCACCTTCTGTCACTCCAGTTTATCTTTGTGTTAAATGTGACGATTTTAATAAAATGCGTAACCTTTTCCAGGACGCTTTCCTCTTGAGCGTTTCTTATGCGTATTGGGGGTTCCCTTCCATAATAACGTTTCTCGTATTTACGAAATAATAAATTAGTCAATGAATAGGCTAACTAGTCTTCATTTATATAATTTCGTCAAAATAATCAAATTCTACGTAAAAATAACCTATAACTCGACTAAATAAATTCGATTCATATATATATAGTCTATATCAATTGTAATGAACGCCATGAACAGACCAATCAATGAATGGCACTTAACAGTCACTTAGAAATGTCCAATAATTAAACTGTCTGAAGAAATAGGAAACAAACTATATGACTCCCCTTCAGGGCGGCCCTAATACATCAATCCTTCGTCTGCGTCACCTTCACCGCCAAGGCTCCCCGGTCTCTTTCCTATCTCTCTCCTCTCCACAGTTAGTTAGAAGCCATGGAAACATTCCGAATTTCCGGCGAGGGCAACTCCCAGCTACCCAGCGCTTCTTCCGCCGGTCTCCGTCATTACCCTTCTCTTATTTACATATCTGGTGGTCCACGACAGACGTAAACAACGCGCCTTCCGCCACCACCACCGACACCTCAATCTCACCTCGACATAAGGGTCACTTTAGAGGTTAATTACTGCTCGTTAACGATGGCTTTGCTGCCTTGTTGGCGGCGGTATCCCTCTCTCACGCATACGCGCTTCATAATTGTTCTAATTATTTTGTGACCGGCCGCGTTTCCCCAGAGTTAGATATATTAGGTAGGTGTCTATGGTTCGGTTATTATAGATTCAAGAACAGACCGACATTCATCTCTTCATAAGTCCTTTGTGATACACAGCACCATTTTTCGAATCCAAGGACATGTAAGTCATGAACAAGTTAATGGTCGGGAAATCAGCGTCGTTATACCCTAAAAAAAAGGCAATTAAAAACTAAGTTGATAATATTTCAAATAATATAATTTTTAAAAGATAAAAATACGCGAAACTACAGAAAGAATAATCTAAAATATGGAAAAGTAAACAGTGATGAAGCAGTAAATATATTAAAAACGAAAAGCAAAACAAATAGCCTTATTATCATTATAATTATTATTATTTTTTTTTTATCATTATCATGCGAAAGCCATTGTTAAATTACAAAAAAAAAAACGCAATCTTCCACAGATTAGAACACCCGCTTAAAAAAAAAAAAAAAAACGAAAAGGGTAAAAAAAAACCTAGAGAATAACAAGTTAATGAATTAATGGAGGCAAGCCGTCAACCGGATAACGAAAGATAAAACCCAGAGAAGGGGAAAAAAATTTACAACGGACACATCTATAAAAGTGTTCTGAACTTCGCGTGCAACGAGTTCCCATAAAATCACTGTTGCAAATTTCATTCTTCCGCAAATGATATATAACACCTGTGAATGCGACGGAAAAAGGGGATTAGAGATCAGTGTGCAATCCTGGCTTCGCCTTCTATGGGGAGATTTAAGATGGGTAGCGTCAGGATCCAGAGGTAGCTTAAGAAAATTGGTGCGTATATGTAGCTTTCCGTTGCTGAAAAACAATTACATATAATTTTAGTGATAGCTTTCAAAAGGTTGATTAAACTGGTTCAGAGTCATAGAAATACAAACCACACACAACAAACACACATCACACACACATATATATGTATATATATGTATATATATATATATATATATATATATATATATATATATATATATATATATGTATATATATATATATATATATATATATATATATATATATATATATATATATATATATATATATATGTGTGTGTGTGTGTGTGTGTGTGTGTGTTTAATTACCTAATATTTCTAGTCACAGCTTTCAAAAGGCGGATTAAACAGGGTTATATAAATGCAAACCACACGCGCATAGAACACACACACACACACACACACATATATATATATATATATATATATATATATATATATATATATATATATATATATACATATATATATATATATATATATATATATATATATGTATTTATAATATATATGTGTATATATATATATATATATATATATATATATATATATATATATATATATATATATATATATAACTAAAGAACAAAATCTGTATCAGCGACCACTTGATTCATTAGACGGCCAGAATCAAAGCAAAGTTCTTCCCAATGACAAACAGTTTGACCATTAAACCTTTTCAAAGAGAGAAATGACACACTTTCATCTTTGATCACTGCAATTAGCACTTGAACTTGGGAGAAATTGCTATTCATTACCGGGAGTTATTGTCAAATATTCACCTCGTCTGAAACCCGAGTTTCATTATAACGTGACTAAGCTCTCAGTGACGCATTTAGCCAAACTAGAAGTAAATTGAATGTTTTTTTTTTATGGCTTGCGCTCACGCGAGAGTACTGACAGCTTGCTTTTCCTTATTTTATGTAATTCTGGGGAGGATTTAGTATGGAATTATCGTAGCTATATAACATAACTTTATTTGAATTTCAATATTTTATCGTTATTCTTTTTTATATCAAGTTGTTTACATCAACTATCAATAAGCACTAACTGAATTAATTATGAATAAAAATAAAAATCATAGTCATTATCTTAACATTATTGTTTTTAATATCATGTTGTTTACGACCAACATTAATAAACACTACAAGGATTTACTATGAATAAAAATCAAAATCATTTAAATTACCCAGTAAAAGGAAATCTGTGAATGATAAAACAAAGAAGCATCGCTATTTACATCAAACATTGATAAACAATACGAGCAGTTAATATGAATGAAAATAAAAATCATCGTCAATATTAAATTACCATATAAACGAAAATGAATAAATAAAAAAAAAAACAAAGCATCCAATTGACGCAACCTGGAAAAAAAAGAAAAAAGATAAAAACACAATCTTAAACGAAACACCGGACTTCCAGGCTATCCTGCAGCGGACATCTAGATGCCACAGCGTGTACGCACACATGACATTTTCACGTGACCGAAAACAAGTCAGGATATATCAATGAAACGTCCGACTACTTCCCGCTGGCTGTAATTAACTGACCTGTCAAGCAAGAAAATCTTGCACATAATCAGAGAACTGATGCGCCTTTACACGTGATATACCCCTCTCTCTCTCTCTCTCTCTCTCTCTCTCTCTCTCTCTCTCTCTCTCTCTCCTCTCTCTCTCTCTCTCTCTCACTGAAACAGTGCAGATGCAATCAACGGGTTTAAAGTTTAATTCAGTAATCCATGACGATGTGTTTACTCATAAACAAAAGGTGTGTGTCAATGGCGTATATGAATATATACAATTATATATATATATATATATATATATATATATATATATATATATATATACACATAGACATATCTCTCCTATTTACTAAACGGCAAGTGCCTGGCGGTATATATATATATATATATATATATATATATATATATATATATATATATATATATATATATATATATATATATATATACCGCCAGGCACTTGCCGTTTAGTAAATAGGATATATATATATATATATATATATATATATATATATATATATATATATATATATATATATATATACGCAAAATGGTTAGGAGATTTACGCATCTCGTCTCAGCAAGTGTTCAGAATTTCCGTGCAAGAACAAAGGGCGTTTGCGGTGTTGGATGTGTCGTGCTGGACACGCTGAGATCGCTTAGACAACGTTCTGTATTTCTAAAGTAATTAAGGTGTTGAAAGGATCTGAGAGAGAGAGAGAGAGAGAGAGAGAGAGAGAGAGAGAGAGAGAGAGAGAGAGAGAGAGAGAGAGAGAGAGAGAGAGAGAGAGAGAGAGAGAGAGTAAGTTTACGAAAACTTAATTAACGAACGTTGGTGGTTAATCTGAACAATGTTATGCACAGGAAAATTAACGTTGTTGTTTCACAACGTATATACATAACAACAACAAATGCAGCCATTTCTAATCAACTGCAGGACAAAGGCCTCATTCATGTCTGGAGTTTGGCCAGTTTTCATCACCATGCTAACCAGTGCGGATTGGTGATTGTGGGTGATTTTTGTTTTGATCGACCGCAGCAAACCAACCTAGTGTGGGTGGCACTGGCTAGTACAGTTTTGTTGATCCTGACGATTCGCAATTTCACAACGTTAAGGTATCACCACTCAGAAAGGGATATACTCAAAGGGTTACAGAAATCATAGCAATTAAAGACTTAGGAGTGGTATGAAAATATAAGGAAGTGAGATGAAGAAGTAAAA
>NC_090737.1:21770686-21790686 GCF_036898095.1 Palaemon carinicauda
CTTGAAAAAAAAAATGCCTGACGTTTGACCAAAAAAAAAAAAAAATATCAACCCCAAAAGTAATCACGACTTGCGGAAATGCAGGTCGATTAGCCTGCAGCTATTAGAAGGACGGTTAAACCCATGTATATATTACAAAATAACAGAGACGAGAGAGAGAGGAAAAAAAAAGGAAAATACATATATCCTAATCCGAGCATTAGTTTTTATGCTAATGAGATGAGCGACACTTCCCACATTATAGCTGTGGGTTGTGAATGTAGCGCCTCTGGTGGCGAACGACGCAAACCGCAACATTACCATCTAACCAACACCTCTCGCATAGGCGCTACTGCTTGGGAAAAATAGGGGGAGGGGGGGAAGGGGGAAAAGGGGGGGATTAGGGTAAATGAAGGGAGAAGTGATAGAGAAGGGTTGCAAATTATAGGTTAAGGGGGTAGATAGGAGAAACGAAGACGAGAGCATATTTATAAACAACCCCTACCCCATTTTCCTTCTCATAATCGCATTCTGTGCAGTGAAAATGTTCATTCCATGCGCTGCGACTCGCACCACATTCCACAATTATACATTAAGTACCTCATAAATCACGCTTATGAATGTATGATGATTCCCTCCCTCGCACCACCCTCCTTCTTCGACACACCTTCCTTTCCTTCTGCTTCTCCTTCAGGATACCGCAAACTCTTGGAGGGAAAAAAAAATATGTCCAAGGTCACTCTTCGCCACAATGAATTCTTCTAAATGTGGAGGACAGAGAACAAGAAGTTGTGCAGTTAAGGATAGTGTATGATTACACCGTAGAAGGCAGAAATCAGAAGAAATTAATCAAGGCAATAATACAGTACTATTGCAATCTACTCTGCGTAATAAAGAGCAAGTGTTTGGCTATATATATATATATATATATATATATATATATATATATATATATATATATATATATATATATATATACACACACACACACACACATATATATATATATATATATATATATATATATATATATATATATATATATAAAAACGCACACAAATATATGTTATATATAAACACACACACAACACACACATATAGGGGGAGAGGGAGGGAGTATTCATACCCTGGTGAGATGATGGTGCGTGTGCGTGCATATCTAAATATCTAGGTGTCATTTTTGATGGGTCACTTACAATAGTAACACCAATAATCATCAATTCATACAGTGGCGTAGCTGCAAAATTCATAACATTAAACTTCTCAAGAATCAATTAATATAATATTAAGTCTGTTGACATCGATTTCTGATCACGAATTAATGACAGAAAAAGACACCAAATGTAAATAATCTAATTTATTGCACTACTGTTAATAACAATTTAAATAATAATAAGGGGAAAATCCCCGTCATGTTTTGTAAAAATGTACTTAAAAATAAAAAATGAAAATTAGTTATATTCTCCTTTCCACCTGTTTTTCTATTTTTTTCTATAATAATAATAATAATAATAATAATAATAATAATAATTTAATATCAGCTATTGGAACCCGCATGGAGAATTTATCATTATTATAATTTCACATACAATTCTGAAAATCCCAACTAGATTATTAAAACATCAGTACAAACTGTTGTCCAATAAGTTTTATGACATGATCGAAATGTTCCTAATTTATTTTGCATGTAACATCATAGCTCTCTCTCTCTCTCTCTCTCTCTCTCTCTCTCTCTCTCTCTCTCCTGGAGACTCGTTCTTCGATCCAGGTGACCAAGATCCTACCCAAATATAATGACGGAACACTAAAAAGTGATAATCATAATTACCTTAATGGTTCATTATCAGCAATGCGTAATAAAAAGAGGACTTATTTAAGGATGGGGATACGATAGCAGGATTCAGCGGCAAGTTTTGGAGGGCGGAAGTTATCAACCACCTGATTAGCATATGTCGACGTCAGACACGCTCCTTGCCCACATACAAACATACATATATACATACACAGTCTATACAGAAGTCACCCAATAAGACTCACGCCCATGGGAGAGCGATGCACCTGCCTGCTTGTGAAGGTTATGTACGAGATATGGGTGGCCTTGACGCCCACGTGGAATGTGTTTTATAGCTTCTTAGGGGACCAAGTTATGAAGATGGTCACTGATATAAAACATTATTATTATTACTATTATTAATAGCCATAAGCCCAAAGGGGTCCGAAAAAATAGTCCAGTGAGGAAAGGAAATAAGGAAATTAATAAACTTCAAGAGAACTAATGAACAATTAAAATAAAATAAATTAAGAACAGTAACAACATTTCATATATAAACTAGAAAAGAAAAAACTTGCCGCCCGAGTGCGCTGTGATTCACACAGTTCCTAGGAGACCAAACAAGTAGCATCTCACTGGTTTAAACTAAATTAATAAAAGCTTTTCAACTGCTAAAACCGAAAAAAGTAAAACATTAAATTAAATTACACCAGCCAGATTCATTGGTATTCTTATCTGACATCAAAAACTGGGAGTCACGCCCCTTCTGGATAGGCCTACAAGCGAACCAAACACCACTTCGGGGAAAAAGGGAAAATACAAGTCTAACCGAATATAACTTCATCCAAGGTAATATGATATTTGGAATATTTTCTTTCTCTCGGGTAACAAAACTACGCATGTTTATATTATTATAATTATAATTATTATTATTTGCTAAGCTACTATACCAGTAGGAAAAGCAGAATACTATAAGCCCGAGGGCTCCAACATGGAAAATAGCCCAGTGAGGAAAGGATATTAGATATTACCTTCAAGGAAAGAAAGTCAAACTATTGAACTTCAACTGTTACCAAACACCTGAGCCGTAAATACTCAAGAACTACATTTTTGTTTTCCTCTGAATAATCAAGAACTATATTATTTATTGTCACGTACACATGATCAGCAACCGAACCCCCGTCTCCATACAAACTAGGACCAGGGAGGGACAGGCAATGGCTGCTGATAACTCAGCAGGTAGACCTAGAACTATATTTTTTATTCCCTCTGATTAACTAAGAGCTATTTCATTTATCATTTAGATACACAATTAGTTTAAAGGAAAGTACAATGTATAAGATATATTTTGCTAGATTTAGTCCATGTCAACCTTGAAAGCGCTTATCATATGCAGTTACCAATTAAAACAAATATTCTTATATGCATAATCAATGTCGCCATGCACTTACATCTTCAATAAAACCATCAATAGCTTTACGAAAATCTGCGATCTAGAACAAACGTCTATTAATATTCAATATCACTATTTCATTTACCATTACTGGACACGATGTTTCAACACCTGTCAAACCATTAAAAACCCAATATACATTAAACATAAAAAAGCTATCGGATACATTTACTGCTTGAATTTAAAAAAGGTGAATGAGAAAATTATAATTCAATCACCAGATTATGCGTAATTAAAAGTCTATAAAACCATTATCGCATTTTATGACACCACATGTTCCTACAGCAATACCTAGCTCTCGATACCCCTTTTTAAGACAGGACATTTGGTGTAATGTAAAATGTATGTCCTAGTTTTGCAGATCTATAAATTTGGAAAAGAAATATCCTTTAGGACAAACCTCTGAATTAGAGTTCATCTGTTATTAACAAATTAGGAATTACTTGGCAGGTATTATTATTATTATTATTATTATCATTATTACTTGTTAAGCTACAACCCTAGTTGGAAAAGGTAGAGACTAATTTCTAGTTTGAACGCAAAATCAAGGGCTTTACAATTTAACTATACCATAGGAAATAGTACAAATAGCTTAAAACGTGTGAAAGACATCTAATCTTATCGACTCTTATAAAATGCCGACGTAAAAATGAAATGATATATATATATATATATATATATATATATATATATATATATATATATATAGAGAGAGAGAGAGAGAGAGAGAGAGAGAGAGAGAGAGAGAGAGAGAGAACCAGCCTATGGGCGAGCTGTCGGAACCTTTGTGAAGATACGCTGGATAAAGTAGCAGTTTCATCCCACTGAGGTTTGTAATTAGAGCTCCCCTATGATTGCTTTGGGAATAGAGTGGGGGTGAGGGGACGAGGAGAAGGGGGCTAATCTAAGATCTCACACTCACCCCCCCCCCACCTTTTTCACCATTTTACACTTTATCCTCGAATCACTCCCCCAACCCACTTTGATTCCTTGCTACCCCGATTTTCCTACCCTTTCAACTTGTCCACCACTTAAAAGCCCATTCCAATATCCTGATTGTTACCCGATTTCTATGGTTCCTAATACGGCGTCTGTAACTAAGCAATTGGAGTAAATTTTATAATTTCCCTTTCTGTCTTTAAATCAATTGTCATTTATATCTTACTTGATTCTAAAATATTTCTTTCCCCGATTTCATTGATTTTAATGAACACTTATTATTATAACATTATTTGTTCCTTTTTTATTTCAAGTTTTCCCATTCTTAGACGATTTTTTCTTGATTTTGTCTCTTCTAATATTTCATTACCACTGTTTGCACTATTTTGTTTACCGGGCCATGTAATTATGTTAAAAACTAGGTTTTAAGACAAAATGTAATTCTAATATGATCTACATCTAGAAAAAAAAAGCATTACGGAAGCACCAGTACCAGTAAATTATTCATAAAAAGGCGAATACAATTTTTTTTTTTTTTTTTGCAAATTATGAACATTTTCGAAAGTACCAGATGAAAAACAGAACCAAAGAACCAAAGGCTATATGTAGTATTGTGACGTGCATCTTACACACACACACACACACACATATATATATATATATATATATATAAAATATAAAACAAATGTCATTAGCCGCACAAGTTTTGAAAATAACCGCCAATTTTATTAAAATTTCAGACATTCCGCATTAATTGAAAGATCTAATAACACTAAATCAACAAATATAGTTAAATAAACCAAACCGACAAAAATATAATAAAAAAATAAATAAAAATAACTTTCAAAGACATTCCACATTAATTAAAATATCTAATAACATTAAATCAACAAAATATCAATGGCAAAACCATAAGAAAAATAAAATAGAATGTGAAGTTTGTCACAGAACCATTGTGTCTGCCGGAAAAGAAAGAAAGAAACAAAAAAAAAAAAAACCAGAAATTACTTGAGTCAGCAGAATATCTGACGTCAATATGAAGACGGTAAAAATAATGCCTTATGCTCATAGCTTTTTTTTTACGTATATTTATCAACTGTAACTTTTGAATCAAATATCATAACTGAAATATTCTTAAAATCATTCTTGAAACAAATTGTCTTCAAATTAAAATAAAATAAAAAAAAATCTCTAAACAATTAATGTAATGAAAATTTTAAAAAATAACATCACTTGACAGAGAGAGAGAGAGAGAGAGAGAGAGAGAGAGAGAGGGCGTGCCAAGAGGCCAAAATACAGAAGGTGGAAGTGTGTGGCACCTTGCCTTTAACTTCTCCTCCCCTCATCTCGTTAGCCCCGCCCACAGTGCCTTATCGTACACACACTAGTGCTCTTTTCAGCATTTTTTCTTAACCTGGTTGAAGTATAATACTGTCAATGTGTATATGTGTGTATGTGCGTTCTCGTATTTGTATGCGCACTAGTGCATCCTATGCCACCCCCCCCCCCCCTTGAACGATGGGTCTCCTTTGTTATCTACTGGGATATATAGATGTTTATGATGTTTAGCATTATGTCAGTTTTGCGGGAAACAGCATGGAGCATCTACATGCTATCGGTGGCTTGTTCATGTATAATTTTGGTTTAAATTCTCTCTCATTCAAATGTTTAGGCACATGTACAAGAATTAAGTAAGTCGTTCATGATATTTCAACCATTATTAAACTCCCATGGTCCTTTCTTAATCATTATTTGCATAAATTCAATTTAAATTCGCTCGCATTCAAATGTCTGGGCACGTGAATTAAGTCGTTCATGATACTTCGAACCTTTCTTCATCATTATTGCAATGAAAGAGAAAGAATAAATTATCAATAAACAAATATATAAAAAAAAACGATGATGAAAACACATACATTACATACATTCGGAGACACATAAAGAAAAGGGCATTGAGGGAAATGTCAACAAGACTCCTTGACCAACGAGACTCCGCTTCCCATACCCCTCAACCCCTTCTTCGCCTTTCTATCAAACACTGAAGCTTTGGTCACATTTTTACAGAATATCTTTCCTTAGAGGGTGACAATGACGCTCGGCAAAAGCCATAAAGAAGGGAGAGGGAGAGGAGAAGCAGGGGGGGGGAGAGAGAGAGAGAGAGAGAGAGAGAGAGTGGGGGAGAGAAAAAAAAAGTTAAGAGTCAACTTGGGGGTCGTCGACCCCCCACATTTGGCTCTTCTTGCCCTTCACGGAATCAGCGACACCCTCCACAGTCCATTCTCTCTTTTCTTCCTCATCTCTCTCTCTCTCTCTCTCTCTCTCTCTCTCGTCCTCGTCTGTGTCCCCCATTTTAACCACTCCTTATCTTTATCTGTCCTTCTCCCCCATCACCAGCCCCCTATCTAAACCCCCCACCATCATCTTTGTTCCAAAATCTGGTTCCCATTAGCAACTGTATCTTTTTTTTACTATTTACTCATAGACGCTTGTTTACTTTGCCAACACGTAGAGGCGTAGGAAAAGGGCTGGTGGCAAACACGGAGGCATGTCTTCGTTATGTCTCACCCAATTCAGACTCTGATTGATAGGGCAGAACAGTCTCGGAGGTTTCCATTTGCGAGAACCTCTTACTCAAAGTCTTACTCCCTCTTTCCTTCCTTCCTCCCTTCTCATCTTCTTCTTTACTCTTTTTAAGTTTTCTCTTCGTTGCACACAAGTTAGACACACTCCATGCGGATGGATATATATATATATATATATATACATACTGGGTGTATATATTTAATTATGTATACATAAGTATATACGTGCGGATATATATACATATAAATATATATATATATATATATAATATATATATATATATATATATATAGAGAGAGAGAGAGAGAGAGAGAGAGAGAGAGAGAGGAGCTTGTGTATTTCACTCTTTATTCCGCGACTTTGCGTTTACGTGAAAGCAACGAATAATAACAAACTATAGGATAAATTCTCACGTAGCGGGGTCCACAACAGAATTAATGACGTATGTTAAAAACATGAAGAATATTATTCGAAAGATATTTTTTAAGAGTACCGTTCAGCAAAAAAAAAAAAAAAAAAATCATCAATCATATGGTAGAACAATATGCTTCCGATTAAAGTTCCTCATTTTAAAGTTTCAATTCCAAAAACAATGTTTTCGATCGGTTTTTAAGTTTGTTTTATATTATAGCAATGGTCAAATACTGATATGTTATATATATATATATATATATATTATATATATACAATATATGTATTACATATATATATATATATATATATGTGTGTGTGTGTGTGTGTTTATCGGTATACATTTTTTTTTTATAAAAGGTAAGCATTTCTACTAGACGAATATCTTAACCTTGATGCCTAAGAAAACTACTTTTATCATTCCGAACAATATAGTAATGTATATTTATTCGTCCAAAATCAAAGGTAATATCAATACTTGTAGTAATTTTTTTTTATTTATCAACTTTATACACATAACTACCGGTCTTTTAATTCTTGAACGTTATTTAAAATGGCAAAATCATTTTGAGAATTGAGAAATTAAGGCGGCGATATTAGAATTTCTATTAAGCAAAAGGAAGTATTTAAATTATATCTATCTGAGAAAATTATTTCCTAGAGCGTCTAAAATAGAAATCAATATATGTATTATCTGCATTTGAAAAAAAAAATTATATATCATATATTATACATATACATATATATATATATATATATATATATATATATATATTATATACATATATATATATATATATATATATATATATATATATATATATATATATATATATATATACACACACACACAACATTCAAAGCAATATTTACAAATCTGAAGGTAGCATTAAATATCTACTAAAATGAGGACAATATCTCCTTAACATTATCCATGTAGTTAAATAAATTATTACCTTTAATCTCAGTAGCGCTCAAGATCATGTAAGTTAAGTTAAATATCTCATAGCGAAAAAAAAAATATTTTTAACATCAACCATCTTGATGACGTAAGACCGCAATATTTGTGAATGACCAATAAACTTTGTAATAAAAACAAATATATATTTTGAAAGCGTGTGTGTTCTACCTTCGCTAAAAGAAATATATTTTGAAAGCGTGTAAATTCTACCTTCGCTAAAAGAAATATATTTTGAAAGCGTGTAAATTCTACCTTCGCTAAAAGAAATATATTTTGAAAGCGTGTAAATTCTACCTTCGCTAATAAAAAGAAATATATTTTGAAAGCGTGTAAGTTCTTCCTTTCATACGCAAATATCACTTTTTTAAATTTATTCTTCCCAAGTAGGCCCTACTGCATTTGTGAATTCAGAACCCAGAGATCAAAAAAACAAAACAAATGAAGAATTAAATATTATTACAGTTTATGTAATATCACTGCACTTGTCTTAAACATGTCCCTATGCTACAATACATGCTACCTAATTGGCGCAATATTAGAATTACCTTTGACAGACAATATATCACAATTAGATACATATTAATGCTAAATTTATTTAAAGACATCAATTACTATGATCTTCTCAATATCTTTATTTACCATTCAATGAATAACCAACCATATATCACCAAGAAATGGCAAAAGGAAGTAGAAATAATGAATAAATATGAATAACTAATATACAGTATATGATTAGCATATGATCGAGATATCAGTTAATATTGCATAAAAAAGTACACATAATCCACATCTTTTCTACAAGAATCCAAACAGTGAGAAAAGGAAAAGGAAAAACTAAAATGATTCTCCAGAAAGGATCGTAATTTCATATCAATGAGATAAAAATAAAGGAAATTTTTTGAGGTATTATGTATTAAGGAATCTGTATTATCTAGTCTGCGAATAGGAGGAATATATTTCTGATAGCATTTCTTAACTCTTCAAACTTGAGTAACTGTGAATAAACTATATAAATACATATGAGCTACACACAAACAATATATATATATATATATATATATACATATATGATGTATATGTACAGTATATATACAGATATATATATATATATATATATATATATATTCTAAGAGATGCATTATTAGTAAAGTCGCAACATTCATAAATATTTTTTTCTAAATTGTATTGTCGGGTAAACGTCTGATAAGGTTTAATTTATCAAATATTGCAAGAACTTTTAAATGATTTTCGCAATAGGATACCAAATCAATAAAAAATTCTTCTTTACATAAATGAATATGTATTAGTATATGCATCATATATATTATTATTATCATTACTAGCCAAGCTACAACCCTAGTTGGAAAAGCAAGATGCTATAAGCCCAAGGGCTCCAATAGGAAATAATAGCTCAGTGAGGAAAGGAAATAAGGAAATAAATAAATAAGAACAAATTAACAATAAATCATTCTAAAAACAGTAACAACGTCAAAATAGATATGTCATATATAAACTATTAACAACGTCAAAAACAGATATGTCATATATAAACTATAAAGACTATATATATATATATATATATATATATATATATACATATAAAACGACAAATCTAATATTGCTTCAAGAAGTTAGAAAAAATATTTTAGACTAGAATATAAATGTAAATCTACTGTATATACTGTGTTCCATCCCAGAAGCATTAACAAATAATGTAAATTTTCTCTAATAAATGTGATGATGATGAACGATTAAGACACAACTCTAAAATTCTTGAAATATTGAGTAGCACATGAGGGATGAAATGTCCGCTATTATATATATATATATATATATATGTGTGTGTGATATATATATATATATATATATATATATATATATATAGCTACACGTACCCTTTAATATAGAATTCGCTCAAAATAATTATCATTAAAGTTATTTCCTTATGGGGCTGAGATCCATTGTCAGAGCAAATTTGAAAAAAATTATAAAAAACTCACGCGTATATATATATATATATATATATATATATATATATATATATATATATATATATATATATATATATATATAAAACGTTTTACCTCTATCAACATCACCAAAAGCAAATATCATAATACCGTAGTTAAATTATTTAAAAAAAATAGTATAAAATCAGAATATACTGTAAAATATCATCTGGTATCGTACCCGATTTTTTTTACATTTATCATTCCTAGATTCGGAATATAACGTACAAGTAGAATTTTTGACTGACAACTAGATTCTGCCTAATTCTAAAGCATATGAATGTCGGAAATAGACCAGTGCAATTCAACGTCCTTTGACTTAATAAACTCACAATTTAGTAGCAAAACTATAAAATGAATATTATAAAACATAAAGTCGGAAAACAAAAGCCAGCAGATCAAATACTGTTATTGCGTATTTGTTATGGAATATTGTTTTATATTAAATATTTCATGCGATGGAATTATATAGAATATATATATTGTGACGCCTTTCGTGGTCGTAGTAATTTCAAATTTAACAAATACAAGTGAAACATTATAGGCTTGATGACTCGACTATAATCTTATATAGGCCTACATTAAAGATTGGTTAGTAACAAGCGATGAACTTGAACGAAAACATAAACGAAAATAAATGATTGAACAACAGCCTCAGAACTCTTGGCGATGTTGGTCTGTGAAGTGAATTGAAATTTATGAAGCACTGCGTTTGTTCTACAAATGTTTGAGAATTAAAAATACAACAGACCTTTGGAAACATTTGTTATGGACGAATATATGGTAGTTTTAAATCTACACAGTAGGGTATATCAGTTAATGAAATCCCAATGTTGAATATAGATACAGCATTATATACACATACACAGCTATATATATATATATATATATATATATATATATATATATATGCCATGATTGAAATAAATGTTAAATATACAACCAGTATATATATAAATATATATACATATACACACGGACACACACACACACACACACATATATATATATATATATATATATATATATATATATATATATATATATATATGTGTGTGTGTGTACTTCATCCCTCAGCGCAAAAAGTAATTTCTCCTTAAGTAAAAATTCGAAAAATACACACACACACAAATATGCTGCATCAAATACTCTAACATAGACAATAAAACTTATTAAAAAAAATTTTTTCATTGCCCTTTTCCTATGAAAATCCGCGACAGAAATAACAAAAGCGTAAAAAAAAAGAAGAAAGTTTTGCTTCGTGAAAAGTTCTAAATGTCATTATGTAAATTGTTGCGGAAACAAGATATTCGAAACGACATCTCAATTTCCATGTTGGTACCAAACGACGACTTCATTATATCACTATAACGCCTCTCACCATCATCATCATCATCACCTTTGCACTTATTATGATAAAGCCTTCGGGGGGAATAGAAGGGAGGAAGGGGGGGGGGGGGTTCCCTTGCAACGCTGAAGGCGACGTCACAGGAGTGATTGGCAGCGTTACTATCAATCAACTGTCGCCTGACTGTGATTTCTCTTACAAGTCTATGCGTCGATAGATGACTTTAGGACAAATCAGGGGAATTATGCATTAGATGGAAACTCTGTTGACGCGTTGTAACAGCCACCCTTATAAGGATGTAAAGACATTATATATAAAATTATGCATTATTTTAGATTATAAAATTACTTTAAAGAAATATATTCAAAACGAAAATTATTGCGTTTGTACATCTACAGCAATATGATAACCTAAAGCTATGCATCATGACTATATATATATATATATATATATATATATATATATATATATAATATAAAACAACTTCAACGCAAGTTTGTACATCTACAGCAATATCATAACCTAAAGCTATACGAGACATTGCAAGGGAACACGGAATAACATAAAGACTTCCAATAAGGTAAGGGAAAATGAAATTAGCATTGATATTTCGTGCGTGTATGCATACAAATAATATGCATTATTTACAATCTAAACATGTGTTTATTCACATAACTGTATGGAAAAGCTCATCAGTAAGCATTGAAATGTATGCGAGTATAAATACGCGTGCACTCGAACGCACGTATCTGCAAAAAGACCACAAGAGAAGTAAATTAAGACGGTAGAGAGAGAGAGAGAGAGAGAGAGAGAGAGAGAGAGAGAGAGAGAGAGAGAAGCATGTTGCAGGGGCGAACGGGGTTAGAGTAGTGTGTGTGTATGTATGTATGTGCGCGCTTAGTGGTCTAGAGCGAGATTGCAATAATGCCTCGACCAGCTTGCGCAGGTCTCTCTCTCTCTTTCTCTCCCTCGCTACCATCACACATCGACTACACTCCTCCCCGCTACCTGCCGCTAGCGCGCCGCTAATATTGTATTTTCTCCGATATAACGGTTATTACGAGCCGTACAAAATTCGAAAAATGCTGAACACATGATTATTTGGAAGAGGAAGATCTTATTTATATTTCGAGAGCGTTTGAAAACCGAGAAAAATTTGTTTAAGGTTTACATTTAACCTATTTATCTTGCGAAGTGCGATGTTGCTTGTCAAAACAATATTATTAACGGCTTTATAATAGCTTGATTATTGCATTTCTCTCTCTTATCAGATATATATATATATATATATATATATATATATATATATATATATATATATATATATATATATATATATATCTCTATATATATCTAAATATATATATATATATATATATATATATATTATATATATATATATTATATATATATATATATATATAAAGAGCTACATGTATACATATACTGTATAAATATGATAAATAGTATATCAGTAATAAACTTGAATATGCAACAAAATGTCCAATCTACATAAACCATGTAAACAAGATTAATGAGAAATTATTTTAGTCCCGAAAACAACGGAAATACTATTTCAATCCTCATAAAAGAATTACTAACATAAATCACGATATTGACGTGGTATAATATAAACATTGCTCTTAGTTTAATAAATAAATATTATTATGGCTAAATTTACTAACATGTTATTTTGTACTAATTGTTACATTTTTACGCAATAAAAATTAACACTTATTTCATTTAGTCTGTAACATCCGGAAAAGTTAATACACACCCTTTATATGTATATGTATATGTGTATATATATATATATATATATATATATGTGTAAATATATATTAATTACAGTATATATATATATACATATATATAATATACTATATATATAACATACAGTGCTGTATATATACACAAATATATATATATATATATATATACATATATATAATTTATTTGTGCAAATAATATGACATGTACACTTAATTCCCCTTAATTCAAAACAGAAATTAAATTTACAAGAACATAAAATCATGGTTTCATATCACACTTTGGAAATGAATCGTTAAATACAGCTAGAATTTACAAAATAACGGAGACTAACCACTGATTAAAAATATATATACGTCTAAAAAAACAACAATAATCAATAACAGCATCAATTGGATCCCATGAAAATGTTAAAAGTTACATTGATACTTCTTCGTCTGCCATTTAAAATGCAAGTAATCATGCAGTCACTATCTTTATCTAAATAACGGACATAAGCTTGTTTTCGACTACTTCACTACATCATGTATATAATATATATATATATATATATATATATATATATATATATATATATATATATATATATATATATATATATATATATATATGTATAATATATATATATACACACATATATATATATAACACACACATATATACATATATATATATACATAGTATATATATATAAATAGATATATATATGTGTATATATATATATATATATATATATATATATATATATATATATATATATATATATATATATATATATATATACAAATTCATGGTTCATTAATTCCAAAATCATCGCTATCTTTCGTCTGTTAATTAGAAATTGTTCTAGTATTAAGTATCACTTAATTCCCTTTAGTCGGAGCAACTCCGATCATCGTAAATATAAAAATGATTATGATTCAGCTAAGTTTATTACAGTATTTTGGCATGGCAGAAAATTGGCGACAGGTTCAGGTTGTGTGCAAGATTAAATTTATTTCAATTTTTCTTGATCAGTATACCAAAAATTATATTCTTTGAAAATTTGAAAAACCGGTTTTAAAACCTATAAAAATATCTACCCATAAATACAATATATCACGATGAAAGTATTAAATGACCACTAAGACCAAGAAAGCCATAAAAACTGGGCTAAATTAGATAAATCAACAAATAAAAAATTAAAGGAATTAGATACACAGAAATTTATATACCAAATGAGTCACTTCTTTGAAAGGCGAGAGAAATTCAAATAAATATTAACAAATTCATCCGAATATCAACGGTAGGATTTGGAGACCTGAGAAGTATGGAAAAGCTTACAGGAAAGATATCGTTGATTCTTGATCACTAAACTTACAAAATTCTTAATAGGCAAATTAGCCTTGGTCCCTTTCATCATATTTTCATCTGCGAAATGGATAAGAATTCGCAGGCAAAACACGCATACGGAAAGCGACAACGCTAGACGTAGTACCCATGTGTACATAAAAACCAAATAGAATACCCACTTAGCTACTGGTACACTAAGGGGAACCCACAGCGGTTAGAACCTCCGCTCCGTAACTGCTGTCCCTCTATCCCGCAACCCTCGATAAGATGACTTCAACATTGCACATTGTCAGCGCAACTGTACTGGTCCTACTATGGTAATTCGACCTTTTCCGAGAAACGGATAATATTAACGAACATCTATCACGAACCTCTTGGGCGGTCTAAAAGCAAAAAGAGATGGATCCAGCAGGCGATGTAAGACAGCCTTCTGGTGTTGGTCCCCAAAAGCTCTCTACCAGCTGCGCCCATCACCGCCGGCGTTAGACCGCAGAGATCATAACCTTTTTGCATTTATTTCATAAAAGAGAACAGAGGATGGTCATGCTAATTCCTACCCCCTGAAGCTACGTTGATGCCCTTCTACGGCGGTGTTCCTAGGGGCATGAGAGATTTTTACAAGCAACTAAATGAGAGTAACTACGAAAGCTAAGCTTACAAGGAACATGAATCAGCATCGTGCTTTTTTCCACACTAACATCGAACTAAGCACACATAAAAGTCTCGTATACACTCAGATCGCTTGGTACTAGACGTAACATCCCGCAAATTTGACCGCTCTTTCGCCGTCTCACGTTATATCTCCCATCGCACGATTTTAAAAATACACAAGTTAACTTGGGTATAACATATCATTTTTCCGGTGTAATACAGAAGACCCTGAACACAGCATTTATCCCCTATGCCCAGAAGCACATACCCATCCCATCCCACTAAGGATTCCTTCCCAAGTCTCACTATTTCCATCCCTTCTCTATGTGTGAGAGAGAGAGAGAGAGAGAGAGAGAGAGAGAGAGAGAGAGAGAGAGAGAGAGAGAGAGAGAGAGAGAGAGTCTTTCTCCAAAGCTCTATTAGGGTACTTGATAGCATCACTTCGGTGTCGGGACTTATCTCCGGAGCGGTAAGCAAACTGATAAATAAACATGGACCTCGCTCCTGGGCTAACACACTGCCAATCTCTCCGCCTGCCCAAACTGCCCTCTAACTACTTAATTGCTATGTAAACTCTGTTGCAACCGATCGTTACTGCATAGTAATGAGAGGCAGTTTTTACGGTCTCACCAATGGCTATTTCTCTAGTGTTCCATATGAGGGGATCTGTTCTAACTAAACCCTTTAGGAACAAGAGTGCAATCAGCTGAAGTTAGAGGATATCAAAGCCTTTGTAGTGAAATGAAATTAATGAATCACAGGCAAAAACGAAATATGTTATTTATAAATTAGTCTTTGAAATACTAGTCACTTATATACAAGGAGAGGTGAAACAAAATATTTGTTTATAAATATTCAGGCTGGCAACATTTAAACAGCAAAAACCAAACATTTCTGTCCAGTAGGGTAATGTGATCCATAAACAAGGAAATGTTCTACCGAATAATAATCCTACAAAAAACTGATTTAATTATCATTCCTAATTATTCCTGGGTGTTTTCTACAAGCAACTCATTATTCGAGACATATTGTATCTATGATAAGATCTCTCTTTTCACACTTAAAAATTGCTCTGTTAATGAAGAGCCTGACCCAAAGGACCACAATCTCTGTTCCCATCTTTACCTCTGAAGACACTTTCCTGTTCTTGGTAAATTATGTATTGAATTTGAGCAAAACATTGAATCTATTACTTTAAGAATATCCAAAGCAAATTGTCAAAAATAAAGTGCAAGATATGATTAAAAAGTGAACATATATTTCATATAAATTTGAGATGGGTCATTTAATCTAAATAATGAGTTTTTAAAAAATTACGTTTAGTTTTCCATATATGAAAATAAAGCTAGAAGTAAATTAAATTAAAATGTAAAATTTTACGTTATATGATAATCTTTATATTTTCGAGAAACAAAAAATAATCTCAGAATGACTAAATCAACATCACATGATTCCTACCTGCCGGATTTCGTGATGACCATTTCGGTGCCTAGTTTATGAAACTTCTCCCACAGGTCTTTGCACTCTAGGGTGACCTTTGGGTCGTCCACAACGCCGTCTTCCTCCGGCACCAGCGACCTGAGCGGTCGCATGTGGGATTGCGAGAGGACATCCTCGGCGGTGGTGAACGGGTGGCCCAAATGACCTGGGAATTTCGGGAGAAAACTGTAAGGATTTGGTGATCCCGCCGCTGCCGCTGCCGCAGCGGCGGCAGGCAGCCCCAGCGACGGTAGATACGACGGCGATTGCGTTAGGAGCGAATTGACACTAAAGTCCGTGGGTCTTTGAAGAAGGAACGGGTGGTATGCCATACTGCCGCCCACGCCCACGGGGGTTAGAGGTGGTGGCGAGTTGAGCGGGGAGTTCAAGTGTTGGCTAAACTCCTGTTGCGAATTGTCGAATCGCATGAGGGCAGCTGATGAGGAGTGGGGGAGGAGGAGGCAAGACGACACACTCTCACTCTCTCTCACTCACACGCACTCTGGAACACCATCACCGCCACCACCACCCACGCATCACGCCCACACTTTCCACCCACACCCGAATATACAGATCTGAGAGGTTGCGAGCGAGAAGAGACCTCCAGACCGAAGGGACTCCCAAATTTCAACTTTTTCTTTCACACAGCTCCAACAAATCGACGTCGAGGCTACGATCTTCTCCCTCCTTCGGGTTTTCCCTTTCCAATCACAACAAACCAAAAATAAATTCACGGCAGCTCAAACTTTGTGTTGAAATACAAACTCAAAAGAAAAAACTATCCCCAAAAATCATCTTTCGAAATCACACCAGTATTTCTTATAAAAAAAAAATTTTCTTTCGTATATGATTGAGCTTCACACTAAGATTACTCTCCTCACAGCCTCCGCATTGCACTATAGAAACAGAACTAGTTGTATTTTAGAGACGAGCGCTTTTTCAGCTTTTAGAATGGTGTAAAAGAGGTGTAGGAGGCAAGGCGTGGTGACTGACACTTAGGACGTATAGGCCCTCGGCCTTCCTATCGCGCGTTCGCACCTACACTGGCGACCACCAAGTCATGGTCGCCACACCAGCCCCCGACACCCGCCAACAATACTGATTGGTCCGTCAACACCCGTTCGGCCAATCACAGAGCTCGGGAGGCGGGGCGTCCGCGTCCCACGTCACACCTTCAGGCTTGCCGATTGTGATCAACTTCACACGCACATGACCACATTAAAAAAAGAAAACGAAAAAAAGGAAATCTCCACTAGTCTGCTGTCTACCGATATCGACATTCGACAGGAACGGTATCCAAGTCCGTTGCTTTCTGTAGAACCTATTTTCTTACACAGAAGAATAAGTGGAATGTTTATATTCCCCTAAAAACTACAGACGGCAGCAGAGATTTCGAGGCACCGAAGTGAATTAATCCGCGGGCGTTAGAAGTCCCGCCTCGTGGTGCGAGTGAGGGCTGGGTTTCTCAGCAGTTATCAATATGTACTAGAAATTAACAAACATCTTATTTCACTTGTCCATCCCTTGCATTTCTATTCCGTCATTTCACTCCTGCTGAGCGTTATCCTTAAAATTCTCTCTTCCCTTGTCTGTGAATTCGCCTCCGAATAGAAGGGTTAAAAAAATCACAACAAAACAGGGATGGAAGTGTAGGGTGGGCGCGCGGCTTGGACAGCTTGAAGACCATATGGGCGGGGCTTATGACGCGGCCACTGCCTACATCCGCGCCGACACCTCCCACCGCCACCACTCCAACACATGCCGTATAAAAAAAATTATATTTATTTAAAATAATCCTATCTATAATGTGTCTTTCAATGCTTGGTCATGGCAAAATTCTTTAATTGGTTTTTGCAAATAGCCAGGCAAACTATATGCAAATATAGCAGGATTCTTAATCGCAATATACTGACATGTAAGGTGGCAAGTGTTCTAGGTACTTCTCAGGGGTGTCGCGGTGCCTTCTCGAGTGTCCTCTCGGCGACCAGCTCAGCAAATGACGAAGCGGGCCACTCTGGGAGCATAAGCATAAGCTGTGTTTACACGCAGCCACTCAGCGAGCATACTGGCACACCCTCGCATCGGCACCATTGGGAGAGAAAGAGAGGGAGGGAGAGAGAGAGAGAGATAGCGATGGGTTTTAAGGAATATACGAAAGGGGTTTGTGTCGACGTTTGTGGTACCTGTGGTTTCATTTGTGGATGTGTGGGTAAAGAATACGCCGCCCCTTTGGGTCTAACTAAATTAAGAGACGTCAACCCTAGACTTGAAAATCCACACAATAAAGTGGTATTGAGGTAAGCTCCGAACGGAAGGGGCCTAGATGGAAGGGCCAGCTAACTCTTTTCCAACCTACAGGAGAGAGTGGCCAAGAGGTTCGCTTCTAGCGTAATTTTAACAAAACATGAGAGCCCGCAGACTTTTAAAGCGTCCAGGTAGGTCCAGTGCTACGCTAGAACATAGCAGACGACGAAAGAGTGGTTTACCCTTAGAGCTCTAACCCCTCTTCCGGGCCCCGTAAGCATAATCCCCCCCATCCATTCAATTACTCAAATCCTGTTACTGTAACCCGTAATACCTCCCCAGTGATCTATCAATAATCATCCCCGGAGAGGAGGACGCTATTTAGGCTCAATCCTCCTCCTTCAGCGTTTTACGAAGGAACGGGTGATTTGTGAAGTGTGTAGATTCACCCTAGACGGAAGGAATGCTTTTATCGGGTGACCATCTTCCAGGCTCGGTGACCATTTGTCTGTAATGACCGTCTACCATTACACCATTATATCGGATACTAACGACGTCGATCATTAATCCAGGAGAGAGAGAGAGAGAGAGAGAGAGAGAGAGAGGGAGAGAGAGAATTTACATATAAATGGTTGTTTTACCCAGATGTATCGCCATCAACATAATTTGCATTTTTTTTTTCACTTAAATGTTACCATAATTAAGCAGGAGTTTATTTGACAATATTATTACCATTGTTATTAGTATAAATATTGCTATTTATCTCAAGCCTAATTATTACATGATATTATCGCAACTGTACCATATATATATATATATATATATATATATATATATATATATATATATATATATATATATATATATATATATATTGAAACTACTGCTACAAAACTGCATTTTAACACTTTCACACTGCAACAACATACAAGATCAAATTTTCACCAGTTTGAAATTACCAGTTGCTAGTGTTATAATAATAATAATAATAATAATAATAATAATAATAATAATAATAATAATAATAATTTAAAGGTCTTAAAATGAATAAGAAGTCCACAATATAACAG
>NC_090737.1:21810686-21818186 GCF_036898095.1 Palaemon carinicauda
TGGGCGTTGATCATATGAATGTATATATGGTCAGTCTGTAGGGCATTGTCCTGCTTGATAGGGCAATGTCACTGTCCATTGCCTCTGCCATTCATGAGCGGCCTTTAAGCCTTTAAACAGCATCCAATAGAATTCCATATGTTGATTAGTTTCATTATCATTATCGCAATCATCAGAATCCTTAATGCACTCAAAATAGTTTTCCTCTTTACCCACGTTCGTACGAAGCTAGGTAGATTCTCAGTTTGATTCACACTTGCGGTAGGTACAAACAACAGCCCTTGGCGGTAATGTCAGTTTAATTTCATAGAAAAAAAGGCCCCAGCAACTCTTGATATATGAGTTATTATCGTTCATGCATTATTTCATTTACTGAAATACACTCATCTGCCACCAATATAATTTACGCGCTTCCTGGTTTTACAATTCACTGGGTTTTTATATAAAGGTCTAGATTTTACCACCACTAGATATCAAAATATATGCTATAATGATTTATGTATGGAAGAGTCATTTTGATTTCCCCTCTAATATCAAATAATCTGCTAATGAATTAACACGATATTTCGTAAATAAACGGTAGTATTCAGAATTGTTCAACAAACTTCTTTTTGAAAAGAAGTTTTTTCTAGACGATAGGAAGGAAGCATCTACACTGTTAAAAATTTTCATTAATAAAACGGTAAATGTCTGGCAACATTTATTCCAGGATTTTTATCCTTTTAAAAACGGTTATATTGACGTAAAGGAGTGATATTACAGTCACCAACCAGTAAAAGATAATAATTTCATGAAATACGACTAAGAACAGTATATTTTTACGGAGAATTTCTGATTAAAATTACGGTATTTTTTAACAGTGTACAAAACCTTTTTAACATTGACTTAATTCCAGTCACAGCTTTAGCCTTCTCGGCCTCTGATCTAAAAAAACAAATCATTGTCTAATCACATTTTTGTTCTTTTCACCCGATACTTTCTTAAATGTTATATAGTTTTTCACTCCAGTTTCGATGACCTTCATCGCTGTGACCCCAATGTAGGATATAAATCAATTAAAACCAGCGACCTTCACTTCACGTCGGTGTGTTGAAAGCAGCCGAATGAAAACCTCAAGGCAGACAGTTAGTGTGATTATGAATTCATAAATCGATTCCACAGTGATTTCAATTTATATAATCTTTTCTTCAGTAGTCTGATCGAATATTTTGAGTTTTCTGTAATTCTCTTTGTATAATTGAAGCGATATTGGTACTCGGTTCTGGAGAACATTTCTTGGTGTTCAAGGAACACAGGCTTTTATCTTTAATATTGCCTTATTCCGTATTTCTCTGGGTCGTTTTCAATGTCTAGTTTTTGTATCGTTTTTCCCTGTAAAGTTGAAAATTTATCATAAACACATAAAACACTTTATAACGCAAAATAACAGATAATTTAACATTTCCAGTTAAAACAGATTTTAGGATGAATAATTTTCGAGGAATTATCCCCAAAACGAGGAACCTTACAAACAATATCTTGGATGTTTCCTTTATTAAACCTCCTGATGGGCTTTCTTATATCCAAATCAGTCGCTTGCATAAGTCTTTCTTATATCCAAATCAGTCGCTTGCATAAGTCTTTCTTATATTCAAATCAGTCGCTTGCATAAGTATTTTAAGTTTTAACAAAACCCCTTCAAGTTTTGCATCACTCAGCTCTGCCAATCTTCTATCATCAACATCTAACTAATATTCAAAATACTCACTCCATTGGCCCAGAACTATTCACGCGCGTCACTATCTCTCCAAATACATTTGTGGTCATCAAAAGGAACTAAGAGTAAAAAGAGTTCTTATAAGCTCGTCCTCGCTCATAACACGAACATAGGTAACGTCATTAAGTAGGTGAGGATGCAATTGATCATCCCATGAGGTATAGATACATGTACATCAAATGCAGCCTTTCTAGTCCTCTGCAGGAGAAATGCCTCAGACATGTATTTATTTATGCCTGGGGTTTGGCCAGTTTTCATCACCACGCTGGCCTACACCAATATTCCCCTCAACGGGGTGGCTCCAAGAGAGTTAAACCTTTAAGAGTTCCAGCTATTCTTTAGAGGTTAGGTTACCAAGCCTACGCCCTTGCATGACAACAAATGTTAGTAGGCAGCCCAACAGCGACTAGTTTGATTTCTGAGCGATGGTCTGGGAACGAATACGGTCGAAGAAATCCTCATCCGAGGACTGAACCTTCCAAGACATGGCTCTGACTGACCTACCATTAGCTACACAAGTTATTTTTTCTATAGACTATCGACCTAAGCAAGTCTGAACTTGGCACATTGTAATGGATGTCTCCGACGAAAACCACAAAGATGGATAGATATATAGATAGATAAATAGCTAGATATAAATAGCTCTTCGCTAAAACGAGTAACTGCTCTCTTAAAAAATCAAGACAAACCATATGTCAGGAAGCGTCTGAACAATTCTCAGTTCAAGGAAAATGAGCCAGTTTGACACAGAACATTCTTTGAATATTAATCAATGTAAATTCCATTTCTTTTCATACAATTTTTCCTCTCTCTCTCTCTCTCTCTCTCTCTCTCTCTCTCTCTCTCTCTCTCTCTCTCTCTCTCTCTCTCTCTCTCTCTAGTCAGGATGCCTGAAAACCTTGAATCAATCAATCAATCAATCTCTCTCTCTCTCTCTCTCTCTCTCTCTCTCTCTCTCTCCTCTCTCTCTCTCTCTCTCTCTCTCTCTGTATATATATATATATTTTATATATATATATATATATATATATATATATATATATATATATATATATATATATATATATATATATATATTATTAAAAGGAAAGATCAACCAGGTCAATGATTCAAAATTCTATTCTTTTATATATATATATATATATATATATATATATATATATATATATATATATATATATATATATATATACAGTTTATATATATATATATATATAAATATATATATATATATATATATATATATATATATATATATATATATATATATATATATATATATATATATATATGCCGTAACATTTATTGATGTTACTGAAGAAGTTAAACCGTAGTTTTTATTCATTAAGGAAAAAATATTTCAGTAAATAAATACATGAATACTTGCATGCATCCAAAAAACGCATTGTTTGATTAAATAATAAAGAGAGCCCCATATTTTGAAAGCCATTAAAGGATTACTTGAATCAACAAACAGATAAACATTGTCGTGTATGGCGTGATTTAGGAAAAAGAAAAATAGCAAAATAGACGAATAAAGCGAGATTCAATGTTATATCTTACACATGATAATTATTATCTTAAATATGTATAATCGTACATTCTTGTTAAGTTAAAATAAGTATATGTTTCATACTAACCGTACTGTATGCTTTTAATATTGATGTTAATGTAAACCTATTTCTGTAAGATGTGTTGTAACCAACACATACTTCAACGTCATATAGTAAATCATTATTCAGTACATGAAAAAAATAATCAAAATATGCGGTGGAACACATTAATACATTTAATAGCACAGAGCTAACAGCTATAAAAAAAAAAAAAAAGTTATTCATTATCCATACATCACCCTTCAAAAATTAAAATTCAACCATCGTAAAAAAATGTGACCCTTCAGAAAAAATCTGTTAACAAAATGTTCGCAAGAGCCACAAC
This sequence comes from Palaemon carinicauda, assembly GCF_036898095.1. NCBI lineage: Eukaryota > Metazoa > Arthropoda > Malacostraca > Decapoda > Palaemonidae > Palaemon > Palaemon carinicauda. Next base: position 21,814,381 of record NC_090737.1, read on the forward strand.
TTCAAATGAATTACCCAAAATTTCATCAAAACTTCTGTAATAAAACTGAAGTTTTCTCATGAGCTGAAATTTTTGGCCGTGGCACTAGAATGACCTCCAAGGGTAAAAACTTATTGAAACAAACAAAGGTGATTGCCAAACTGTCAACAAGTGACCAGGATATTCATAGTTTTCTTTTCGATAGAAAATAAACTCTAAGTAAAACCACGAGGATAGAATAGAGACATGGAAAATTATGTAGACATTTCCGTAGCGAACTCGAAAAGGTAGGAATTCTATCTTCAAAATACTATTTTCTTGAATGACAACATTGTTTTAGAATTCCTAAGAGAAGGATACCCCAAAATCAAAACATTGTTACCCTAGTCTTGGGTAGGTAGTGCCATAGTACTCTGTACCATAGTGTTTTCGCTAATGTTGGGTAGTGCCATAGACTCTGTATCATGGTCTTCCACTGTCTTTGGCTAGTCTCGTTCTTGAAGGTACACCCAGGCTCACTATTTTATCTATTTCCTCATTTCCTTACCCCACTAGGCTATTTTCCCTGTTGGAGCCCTTGGGCTTTTAGCATCCTGCTTTTCCAACTGGGGTTGTAGCTTAGCTAATAATAATAATAATAATAATAATAATAATAATAATAATAATAATAATAATAATTTCTATCTCCGCCTTTATTACTTATTCCATTCAATCATAATACAAACTTGTATTCATGACTTTCTATTTACAATCTATTTTACTTATTACTCATATAATATTACTTAACGTTTTATTAATTCTTCACGTCTCATAGAAAATTATTTAATTAACATATAGCATTTATCTTGGCCATTGGGATAGTTGTATCAGGAGAGGGTAAAAAATATCTCCATTAATGTAGGAAATTACCTCACTGGCCCCGTTGTAACCCACTCCAGCTTACATCAAACTCCTAGGGTCTAGTGCAACTTTATAAGAATTGAATTTAGAAATTGGGGGATGAACCCATGCCTCAAAACATGGGAAATTAATAGGAGTAATTTAAATAACCCATGCATTAATGCATAATTCTAAAGTACATACCCTAAAAAACTGACATTTACGTTGTAAACATAGAGGCACGATTTTACAACGAAAAGGTAAAAGGAAAAAAATTGCGACCGTGTCATATTATATGTGTAAGCTTATACATTGATGCATATAAATAGTATGAAGAATAAATGCACTATACAGTATATATATATATCGTACTTTTCAAAATGTGAAGCATACGTTCTACATTTACTGATTAGTGACGAAGTCCACAGGAGATGGACGCAGGCATTAAAAGTTCGTGTCTAAAAAAAATGTGCACAATATCTCTATTGTATATTTTCGTTTTTACATAAAATGTGGAACATTTATTCATATATATACTGCACTGGTGCAAAACGGTATAGAATAAAATATGTAATAAAACAATTTTTTGGGAGAAAGCGATGTTATTCAGTAAATATATTTCTATCACTACTGTCTTCCTGCTTCAAAATATATTTTTTTCTGAACTTGTGAATAAATAAATAACCATTATATTCTAAGAACATTGATCATCCACTGCTTCTGTGAACCAGTGTTGTTTTAGAATTCTACATCACCAGAAAATAAAATCAGACACTACAAACATAAGTTTTATTCTTAAACGGTTTTACTCTTATTGGTATTAGCGGAGGCTAGTTTACAAAAATGTGATGTGTAAATCGTTTACTTTTAAACCAATGCAAATGATATTTTGTTTACTTTTATTTTTCAGTTCAGGTGTACATTTCACGAGTGTTGAACCAGCATTTTTATGTGCACTTAAAAATTTTCCGTAAAAAACGGAAAAAAATCTTGGAATAAATGCTCCCAGGCATTTACCGTTTTAAAAACGGATATATTGACGTAAATGAGTGATGTTACGGTCACCAACCCATAAAAGATAACAAAATAGGGTAAAAATTACGGTCGCCTGTATTTTACTGAAATACGGCTGGGAACAGTATATTTCTTCCGGAGAATTTCCAATTAAAATTACCATATTTTAACAGCGTAGCATATAAACTGTTTGTATAAGATAAAAGAATAAATAGCATTAACGCATTTCAAAATAAGATGAAACAGCTTCAAAACGAGAACAGTTAATATACAGTAATCTGAGACTTGTATTTTTTCACTATGGCAAGATCTCATGATTCAATAACTTATATATTATGGATAACAATAAAGACAATGCTCGTATTCTTGATTTGTCAATTTAGGTAAGGATTCCTATATCATTAATCATGCACAATTTTGTAATGAATGACGGGTAAATAACATTTTAACTGCTTCGATCGCAACTCTTCTTTAACATCGAAATGTACACCTCCAATAAGCATGACAATTCCAGTTCTAATTAATGGAAATTATAAATAGAAAGTCAATTTGTATTAATGATCATTCAAAGAACCTTCGTTTCTATGGTTGGTATAAGGAACAAGGAGCAAATAATTGAATTATTCATTTCCTTGAAATAGTCATAAATTAGCCTAAAATGGTGACAGTATTTAAGAAATCATAGTTATCGCTTGGACGAGATGGGTTGTGGTGGTCTATTGGAAACGTCCCTACCCTCCGATCTACTGGATTGGCGGTTCCAGATACGCTCAAGCTTGATAGTTTCTTGTAGTGTCTGCAACCTCATCATACTTATGAGCTAACGATCCTAGGAGGTTTGGGGAGCCTATAGGTCTACCTGCTAAGTCATCAGCAGCCACTCCCTGTCCCTCCCTGATTCTAGCTTCGGCGGAGAGGGGGCTTGGGCGCTGATCATGTGTATATTAATATTATTATTATTATTATTATTTATTAGGTACTAGACTATGGTCAGTACGTCTAACTAGGGCAATGTTCTACTAGGGCATTGTCACTGTCCATTGCCTCTGTCATTCATGAGCGACCTTAAACCTTTAAACGAGGCTTCGATTAGGAACAAATATGAAAAGGACATGTTCTTAGTAAAAAAAAATATGCTAAAACATATTGTCTTTAGGGTTTTGGTGGGCTGGTGGTAGCGTCCTTGCCTGGTGATTGCCAGACTGGGGTTCGAGTCCCCCTCAAACTAGTTAGTTCCTCTGGTCGGTGCAACCTCACCATCCTTGGATGAGGCGTTTTGGAGAGCCTATAGGTCCATCTGCTGAGCCATCAGCAGCCATTGCCTGGCCTTCCTTACTTCTAGCTTGGGTGGAGAGGGGGCTTGGACGATTATCATATGTATATATGGTCAATCTCCAGGGCATAGCAGTCCTGTCCTACTACAGTAGATAGGGCAATGTCAGTGTCCTTTGTCCCTGCCATTCATGAGCGGCCTATAAAACTGTAAACGCGTATTTGCAATAACACAACATCAACAACAAAAAATTTAACTGTTTTTAGTCTACTGCAAGAAAAAAGGCCTCAGACATGTCAATTCATGTCTGGGGTTTGGCCAGTTTTCATCACCACGTTGGCCAGTGCGGATTGGTGATGGTGGGAGATTTTAGTTTGATCGCTCACAGCAAACCAACCTAGTGTGGATGGCCCTGACTAGCACAGTTTTGCTGATAGTGGCGATAAGTAAACCCTTCCACCAAGTTAAGGTATCCCCTCTCAATAACACATTTCCTTTTTTTGAAAATTGATATTCTAATGCTATGTTCCAGCTATTTTTAAGCTTAGAAGCAACTCTAATTTTAACCATATAAATGGTGAACACGCCATAGTTATGTCACTAGTAAAGACTATATATAAAAAAGCTCTAAAGTAAATCAACAAAAGATACCGGCGTCAAT
>NC_090737.1:21820686-21833186 GCF_036898095.1 Palaemon carinicauda
AATACTTTTCTTCTTAGAGAAAGGGAAATTTCAATTTTCATAATAACCCAAAGATAATAAGTATCAAATTACTCCTTTACTTTCTTCAGGACTTCTGAAAATAGCAACTTGCTTCAATCTCTTCTGGGAACAAACGAAAAGGATAAAAGATTAATGAGCGCAACTAAGTTTCTCTTATTCGCTGATTATTCAATTAATTCTTCGTCGTCCAAAAGCATTGCGACATAAATTAAGCAAGACTGCTAGGAGTTCCCCGGCTATTAAAACCAGGAATTTTCTTCAGCGTCTTCGGAATTCACATCTGATCTTGCACGAAATCTAATTAAACTTTTTTTTTTTTTTTTTTTTGGCCAATCAGACCAAAGACGTACAAACAAAGTTGATAGTTTAATGGCTGTTTCGTGTCATTTATTTTTCCCGATTTGTGTTCCTTTCAGAAGTAATCCAATGTTGCGTATAAAGAAAGTCCAGCTACAATTTTCGTCTAACAAATTCTTAAATTAAAGTATATATATATATATATATATATATATATATATATATATATATATATATATATATATGTGTGTGTGTGTGTGTGTGTGTGTATATGTATATATATATGTATATATATACATATATACATATATATAATATATATATATATATATATATATATATATATATATATATATATATATATGTGTGTGTGTATATGTATATATATATATATATATATGTATATATATACATATATACATATATATATATATATATATATATATATATATATATATATATATATCTGTACATATATATATACATATATATATACATCTATATATATATATATAAATATATATATATATATATATATATATGTATATATATATATATATATATATATATATATATACTGTATATATGTGTATATATATATACATACACACACACACACACACACACACACACATATATATATATATATATATATATATATATATATATATATATATATATATATACATATAATTCAATGGGGATGCAGATTTGGTCGCTTCTTGTAATTGAAGATTTCCATTTCAAAATATAGCGGCTATTATAGTTTTTTCGGTCTCTAAATTCCGGATAAATATCCTCTTTTCTTTCGAAATAGGGATAATTAGTCAAAACGTCACTCGTTTAGCAACGGTAGGATATTCAATTCAGGAATAATCAACCTCTGGATGTCCCAGTTAGTTGAAAAATTCTTTCTACCAAGCCTTGGTACCTTTTCACTGCTTCTGTGTTCCTTTGGTTCACATTGTTAAATAGGCGTCAATGACCTTCGATATCAGGATGCCAGAGAACTTCAGATCATTCATTCATGCACACTGTTAAAAATTTGCCGTAAAAGAACGGTAAAAATCCTGATATAAATGATGCCAGAAATTTACTACTTTAAAATCGGATATATTGACGTAAAGGAGTGACATTACCAACCCGTAAAAGATAATAACAAAGTAAAGTAAAATAACGGTCGCCTGTATTTTACTGAAATACGGCTGAGAACAGTATATTTTTACGGAGATTTTCGATTAAAATTACGGGTTTTTTAACAGCGAATATTACCCTCCTTCAGCACGATGGATAATTAATTGGCTTACCTTCTGCCTATGAATACTGTGATAAGACCATAAGATTCAATTCTTTGAATTTCTTATTATATTTTCTCGTTGCGAGAAAAAGTGAACCATTGAACTCCCATCATAAAAGAAAAAAAAAATCCTTTCTCTCGTTATGGGAAAGGAGTCTTAGATTCTAAAACAAAATATTAGAAAAGATGATTCAAGTCAGTTGTTACAACATCCCATACGAATTCCATATATCTCACTTCGTTTTTTTCTCAATTTTATAGTGAAGAAAAAGAAAAAAAAAATTCGAAAGAAAAAGTGAACACATACGATAGCTAAACGTTTGGAACTATGATACGAATTCTATGTACTGCCAGTTGATTTTTTTTTTTAAATTTTTATAGCGTGGGGAAAAAAACAGAAGTTCGGAAAAAATGAAAACATAAGATAAGTAAACAGAAGTTGATTTACGTAAGTAAAGATATATTTCCCGTTGATTTCATCCCAAATTTTTACAGTAAGAATATGAAAAAAATCGCAAGAGGGTGAAAACTTAAAAGATAGCCCTTTGAGTTTTTACCTAATTTTTATGGTAAGAATATGAAAAAAAAAAAATCCAATTTTTATAGTGAGAATATATTATTCGTAATCGTATGAAAACATAAGACAGACCGTTGATTTTTTTTTCCCAATTTTTAGAGTGAAAATAAAGAAAAAAAAAGAATTCGTAAGAGGATGAAAACATAAGATAGCCCGTTGATTTTTACTCATTTTTTATAGTAAGAATAAGAAATAAAATTGGTAAGGACATGAAAACATAAGCTAGCCCGTTAATTTTTTTTTTCCAATTTTTATAGCAAGAATATAAAAGAAAATTTGTAAGGATATGAAAACATAAGCTAGCCCGGTGATTTTTTTTTTTTCCAATTTTTAGACAAAAAAAAAAATCCATAAGAAAGGGAAAACGTAAGATAGCAGCTTAACGGAGCTCGAATTACAAGACGCCGTTATGCTAATACCCCAGCCGGTGTCTTAAACGATCAATAGCCGAAAACGCAGAATAGATGCAAATTACGAGTAATTGCCTCCCGTCATGAAATATTCACCACGAAAGGAGATCGAGGGAAATTCGACCCCTTCGGAAAGCGAAATGGCTGAGCGCTTCTCTTTTAAACTTTTCCTGTTCTGTGTGTGTTTGTGTGTGTTATATATTTGTTATATAAAAGAGAGAGAGAGAGAGAGAGAGAGAGAGAGAGAGAGAGAGAGACGCGTGATTCTCATAGAGAAAAAATAAGAAAGGTCAAAACACAGTCACTAGAGAGAGAGAGAGAGAGAGAGAGAGAGAGAGAGAGAGAGAGAGAGAGAGAGAGAGAGAGGAAAAAACGCGTGATTCTCATAGAAAAAAATAAGAAAAGTCAAAACACAGTCACTGGAGAGAGAGAGAGAGAGAGAGAGAGAGAGAGAGAGAGGAGAGAGAGAGAGAGAGAGAGAGAGAGAGAGAGAGAGAGAGAGAGGAAAAAACGCGTGATTCTCATAGAGAAAAAATAAGAAGTGTCAAAACACAGTCACTAGGGAGAGAGAGAGAGAGAGAGAGAGAGAGAGAGAGAGACAGAGAATTATATATTTATTAAATAACACATCTTTTGGGATTTAAAACTGTATTAAAGGTGACACCGTTCTATTGCCGTTTTTGTTCTTCATTGCTGCCTTTTATCAAGTAAAAAATACAAGTTTCCCTCCATTATAATAGTAATTCTCCAGCTTTTTTTTTTTTTTTTTTTTTTTTTTTTTTTTTTTTTTTTTTGCTGCACTTCTTATGGCATATCAAAATCGCCTCTTCATAAAACGCTTTCAATATAAAACTTGACTTTATAATGAAGCGAGTTTTTCCAACCATTAGCCATTGGCGAAAAATGCCTAACCACCTGTCATCACCGCTTGAATCTACCTTCTGCGATGGTTATGGTAGTTAAGGTGGTACTTTCAAGTTGTTAATGAGCTTGTTAGAAGCATGCAATGCCTTAAATTACAGGTCATCAAGGGGGGGGGGGGGTATGTCGGGTGGGGATATGGGGGAAGGAAGGGAGGGGGGTGTTGGATGAAAAAGATGTAATGGAGCGAAGGTTCGGGAAAATTGTGGATTTTGCTTTTTTATTTGAGAGAGAGAGAGAGAGAGAGAGAGAGAGAGAGAGAGACGCGTGATTTTCATAAGGAGACAATAAGCAAAGTCAAAACAATCATTGGAGAGAGAGAGAGAGAGAGAGAGAGAGAGATACTGGAGGAAACAAGAAGTCAAAACAGTCATTGGAGAGAGAGAGAGAGAGAGAGAGAGAGAGATACTGGAGGAAACAAGAAGTCAAAACAGTCATTGGAGAGAGAGAGAGAGAGAGAGAGAGACGCGTGATTTTCATAAGGAGACAATAAGCAAAGTTAAAACAATCATTGGATAGAGAGAGAGAGAGAGAGAGAGAGAGAGAGAGATACTGGAGGAAACAAGAAGTCAAAAACAGTCATTGGAGAGAGAGAGAGAGAGAGAGCGAGAGAGAGAGAGAGAGAGAGAGAGAGGGGGGGCAGTTGTAGGTTAATCCAGGCTCTTGTGCTCAATTTTATTCTCTATTCCCTAGTTCCACCTTTCGAAAAGAGAACAGTAAAAGAGCTATTAAATTAAATTCCTCTATTTATTCATCAGCAATTACTATTACTGAAATAGATATCACAACACAGCACAAATATTATAAGAATAAAATACGCAACAATGCTTCAAGTGGAAGGATATTCTTATACATTCCTTTCTCGTCTTATTAATTTCTGCTTTGTCTTTATATCTTTATAGCTGTAAGCAGTAAGAGGACACTCCAAAATGAAAACATTGTTCTCTGGTCTTGGGTAGCGCCTTAGCCTCTGTACCATAGTCTTCCACTGTCTTGGGTTAGAGTTCTCTTGCTTGGGAGGTACACTAGGACAGGATGTTCTATCTTATTTCTTTTCCTCTTTTTTTTTAATAGTTTATATGTGAAGGATCTAATAAATTAGATCCTTGCTACTATTCTTGAAAAATGTTATTTCAATCATTAATTCTTCTCTTGTAGTTTAAACATTTCCGTGTTTCCTTTCCTCACTGGGCTATTTTTTCCCTGTTGGAGTCCTTGAGCTTATAGCATCTTGCTTTTCTAACCAGAGTTGCAGCTTAGCTTGTGATATTAATAATAGTAATAATATTAATAATAATAATAATAATAATGATAATTCTCCAATGCCAATTATTCAAGCTTTCCACTTTTCGCTATTCAATAGTTCTTGGTCGTTAAGGGAAATATTTCACAATCCCTCTCGGCATCGAAACTGTTTTGTCTTGCTACCTAACAACAACAACAACAACAACAGATGGAACTGTTTCTAGCCCACTGCAAGACAAAGGCCTCAGACATGACCTCATTTAAAAGTATGGAGGTTGCTCAACAAACAGATTCACTTTCTCATCTTTATAAATTTTGTGGAAGAAGTATTTCCTCATTTCTATCATGGAACTTCACCTGGCCTGTCTTGCGTGATGTTAGAATTATCATAGAGAGAGAGAGAGAGAGAGAGGAGAGAGAGAGAGAGAGAGAGGAGAGAGAGAGAGAGAGAGAGAGAGAGAGAGAGAGAGAGAGAAAATCATCTGTTGATACCTACTAATGTGATCTAGGAAGATGATGTGTATAAATAAAAACCCTAAACACTAGAATTAACCCGTGACCTTTGTATGCACAATGGCCATACACTTAAGAGTATAGCATTAATTTTATTTCTTACTCTCTTCTTACAGTAAAAAGGTGTGTTTTCTTTTCGCCAGGAACAGATACTACTGACTTACGAAGTTACGGAAATCAAGTTGTTTTTCCTTTTAGGAAAAACTAGTAAAACAAACGTAAGAGCAACATCGGACATTCCTTAAAAGAAAAATACGGTGAAAGATGTCATTGTGTAGGAGGAAACAAAGGACATTTTCCCCAACACGTAAAAAACAAGGAAAAAATACTTTACCGAGGAAAAACGACGTCTGTCTTAGTTTACCGTATCCCAGTAAAAAAGGAAAGTAAAGGATGATATTTCTTACCTTAGAAAAAATTGGATACCAAAATAAAAAGATACACAATTTTTCAAGGAAAAACAAAGGGCAGCCTTCGTTGCCACTGTAGAGCATAGTCTGTCCTTCTTTTCAAGGAATAAACATTGCAGGTTTCCCTTGAAGAAGGAAAAAACGCAGGCTCCTCTTTCTTAAGTATCCCAACTGAGGAAAAACAAGGGTCAATCTCCCGTACCGAGGTAAAACCAAGATCAACCGTCCTTACTAGAGGAAAAAATGTCAACATTCCGTACCTTGGGAAAACAAAGGTTAACATTCCTTAATAGAGAAAAAAGGTTAACATTACTTACCCTGGGAAAACCAAGGTCAACACTCCTTACGGAAGAAAAAAAAAGGTCAACATTACTTACCCTGACAAAACACAAAGGTCAACATTCCCCACCAGAGGAAAAAGGTAAACATTCCTTACCTGGGGGAAAACAAATGTCAACATTCCTAAAACGGGGAAAAAAGGTCAACATTCCTTACCAGAGAAGAAGAAGTCAATATTCCTTATCAGAGAAAAAAGGTCAACATTCCTTACCCCGGAAAAACAAAGGTCAGCATTCCTTACCAGAGAAAAAAATGGTCAATATTCCTTACCCTGGGAAAACAAAGGACAACATTCCTTACCCTGGGGAAACAAAGGTCAACATTCATTACCAAAGAAGAAAGGTCAACATTCCTTACCCTGGGGAAACAAAGGTCAAAATTCCTTAACAGAGGAAAAAGGTCAAAAGTCCTTACCCTTGGAGAACAAAGGTCAGTATTCCTTACGAGAGGAAAAAATGGTCTCTATTCCTTACCCTGGGAAAACAAAAGTCAACATTCCTCACCAGAGGAAAAAGGTCAATATTCCTTACCAGAGAAAAAAAGTCAACATTCCTTACCAGAGGAAAAAGGTCAACATTCCTTACCCTGGAGAAAAAACAAAGGTCAACATTCCTTACCAGAGGGAAAAAAGAACAACATTCCCTGCCAAGAAAAAAAATTCCATACCAAAGGAAAAAGATCAACATTCCTTACTGAGAAAAAAGGTCAAAATTCCTTGCTGATAGAAAACAAGTTCAAGGGAAATCGAGGGCCAACCTTTCTTACCGACGGAAACCCAATATCGTCTGAGGGAAAACAACAACAACAACCAGCATTTCTATCGAAGTAAAAGAAAGACCAACATGCCATACCAAGGGGAAAAGAGAGGGCCAACCTTTGTAACATGAAAAAAAAACAAAGGTCGAAAGTTTTACCCATGTAAAACAAGTGTCATCCCGAGGGAAAAATAAGGTCAACCTTTGTCACATAACTGGAAACAAAGGAATGTTTTATCCAGGTAAAACAAGTGCCATGGCTAGGGAAAAAAGAAGGTAAACTTTTGTCACTTATGGAAAAAGAGGGCCAACCTTTGTCACTTGATGGAAATCAAAGGTCAAATGTTTTACCTAAGTAAAATAAGTGCCATACCAGGGGAAAAAGAGGGTCAACCTTTATCACTTATGGAAAAATAGGGTAAACCATTGTCACTTATGGAAAATGAGGGTCAACATTTGTCACTTGATGGAAATTAAAGGTCAAATGTTTTACCTATGTAAAACAATGCCATACTAGGGGGGAAAAGAGGGTTAACCTTTGTCACTTATGGAAAAAGTGGGTCAACTTATGTCACTTATGGAAAAAGAGGGTCAAACATTGTCACTTGTGAAAAAGGGGGTCAACCTTTGTCACTTAAAATCAAATCAAAGGTAGAATGTTTTACCTAAGTAAAGCAAGTTCCATGCCAAGGGAAAAAAGAGGGTCAACCTTTGTCACTTATGGAAAAAGAAGGGCGACCTTTGTCACTTATAAAAAAACAAAGATCGAATGTATTACAAGTGCCATACCAGTGGAAAAAGAGGACCAACCTTTGTCACTTATAGAAAAGAGGGTCAACCCTTGTCACTTGATGGGAATCATAGGTCGAATGTTTTACCTAGGTAAAACAAGTGCCATACGAGGGGAAAAAGAGGGTCCACCTTTGCTCTTTATGGAAAAAAGAGGGTCAACCTTTGTCACTTATGGAAAAAGAGATTCAAACATTGTCACTTGTGAAAAAGAGGGTCAACCTTTGTCACTTAAAATCAAATCAAAGGTAGAATGTTTTACCTAAGTAAAGCAAGTTCCATGCCAAGGGAGAAAAGGGGGTCAACCTTTGTCACTTATGGAAAAAGAAGGTCGACCTTTGTCACTTATAAAAAACAAAGATCGAATGTTTTACCCAAGTAAAACAAGTGCCATACCAGTGGAAAAAGAGGACCAACCTTTGTCATTTACAGAAAAGAGGGTCAACCTTTGTCACCTGATAGGAATCATAGGTCAAATGTTTTACCGAAGTAAAACAAGTACCATACGAGGGGAAAAAGAAGATCAACCTTTGCCCCTTCTGGAAAATGAGGGTCAACCTTTGTCACTTATGGAATAAGAGGGTCAAATATTGTCACTTGTAAAAAAGAGGGTCAACCTTCGTCACTTAAAAGAAAATCAAAGGTAGAATGTTTTACCTAAGTAAAGTAAGTGCCAGGCCAAGGGAAAAAAAGAGGGCCAACCTTTGTCACTTATGGAAAAAGAGTATCAACCTTTGTCACTTATGGAAATCAGCGTCAACCTTTGTCACTTAACGGAAATCAAAGGTTGAATGTTTTACCTAAATAAAACAAGTGCCATACAGGGGAAAACCAGGGGATACCTTTGCCACTTATGGAAAAAGTGTCAACCTTTGTCACTTACAGGAAATCAAAGGTCGAATGTTTTACCTAAATAAAACAAGATCCATAGAGTGGGGAAAACAGTGTCAACCTTTGTCCCTTAATGGAAATCAAAGGTCAAATGTTTTACCTAAGTATAACAAGTGTCATACAGGGGTGAAAACAGGGTCAACAGTTGTCATTTCAGAAAAAGAGGGTCAACCTTTGTCACTTAATGGAAATCTAATGACGAATGTTTTATCCAAGTAAAACAAGTGCCATACCAGGGGAAAAAGAGGGTTAACCTTTGTCACTTACGGAAAAAGAGGGCCGACCTTTGTCAATTATGGAAAAAGAGAGACAACCTTTGTCACTTATGGAAAACAAGGGTCAACCTTTGTCACTTAATATAAATCAAAGGTAGAATGTTTTACCGAAGTAAAACAAGTGCCATACCAAGGGAAAAAGAGGGTTAACCTTTGACACTTATGGAAACAGAAGGCCAACCTTTGTCACTTATTAGAAACAAAGGTCGCATATTTAAGTGCCATACCAGTGGAAAAAGAGGACCAACCGTTGCCACTTATAGAAAGGAGGGTCAACCTTTGTCACTTGATGGGAATCATAGGTCGAATGTTTTATCTGAGTAAAACAAGTGCCATACCAGAGGAAAAAGAGGTCAACCTTTATCACTTATAGAAAAAGAGGGTCAACCTTTGCCACTTATGGAAAAAGATGGTCAACCTTTATCACTTATGGAAAAAGAGGGTCAACCTTTGTCACTTAGGGAAAAAAAAGGTCAACCTTTGTCACTTATAGAAAAAAAGGGTCAACCTTTGTCACTTAATGGAATTCAACGGTCGAATGTTTTACCCAAGTAAAACAAGTGTCATATCAGGAGAAAAAGAGGGTTAACCTTTGTCACTTATGTAAAAAGGTCAACTTTTGTTCCTTATGGAAACAAAGGTCGAATGTTTTACCCAGGTAAAACAAGTCCCATGGCAAGGCGTCCTCTGTTTTAGAAAGCAGAGTCGTGAACAAGGAGAATTTTCGACCGATCTATGACGAAATGGAAGGTTTTAAAACGCAACAAACACAAATCTCCTCTCGTGTTTGACTTGTCTAAACACACTGGAGATCAAACCACCACAGCTCCATCATTCGCGTAGCAATAACCAAATAGAGAAACACCGCAATCCACGAGAAATATATGGTATCGAGAAGCTCTCCCCCGGGACTCTTCGTGTAACGATTTCAGAGAAAACAAGCAGTTCTCGGTTACCGTAATGATTCCAATTTTCGTCTTTACGTGGGGACGATTTTCCCCTCTCCCCGCCCCCCTCCCCCTGCAAATAAACCCTTTTTGTACACAAAGGCAAGAAACTTGATACCAGCTATGATTATCAACTGAAATAACAAACAGAAGAAAATAAATGCTCTAATGATACGGCTGTCTCCGTCTTTGTGTACAGTTACAAGAGTCAGACGTTTTACGGAAGTAAGACGAATTTTGATATGACTTTTTATCTTCACAGCATTTCACTGAAAATTTCTTGTATGTTGCATTTTTTTGTGAGTATATCTACTGATTTTATTAAATTTTTAGTACTCTATTCTTTTATTTCAAATAAGTATTTATAATTGCTCTAGAAAATTATCTTCACACACAAAAAAAAAAAATTCATTGCCTATTATTAGAATGTTGAAATTTTTAAGTATTTATACTGATTTTATTTTTCATTTCAAATAACTACATCTTTACAATTGATTTCAAAAGTAGTTATCTTCAGAAAAATCTAGAATTTCATTGACAATTGCTAGAATGTTATTTTTTTTAGTATTTATACTGATTTTATAAATTTTCTATGTACATTTCCTTTCAAAAAGGTATTTCTTTATTACTGATTTTAAAAGTTATCTTCAAAAGAATTAAAACTAATTATAATAACAGATAATGGTAATTCTAAATTTTGGATCAGTTATCCTTTCTTTTCTTTTTTATTTCACAGTGATTAACTTTCTGCACTTCTTTATTGTACTAATTTCGAAGCCTAAAAATATCAAAATTGGGAAATAAATATTAAAAAATCTTTTAAGAGATGAATAAGAGAAAATACTAAGGAAATAAATATGAAAATATAGTTTGTTTTACTGAAGAAATAAAGCATATTTCATGTCCCCAACACCGCATCAAATATTCATGAAAAATATCTCTTTTAATAAATATGAAAAATAATTTTTAACAAACATGAAAAAAATACTTTGCCTTACTGAAGAAATATGGCTTATTTTCTCCCCATCCGGATCTCTCTCTCTCCCTCTCTCTCTCTCATCACTATCTTTCTTTCTCTCTCCTTCTCACTATCTCTCCCCTTCTCCCTATCTTTTTTCTCTCTCCTTCTCACTATCTTTCTTTCTCTCTCCTCACTATCTCTCTCTTCTTCTCCCTATCTTTTTTCTCTCTCCTCACTATATTTCTTTCTCTCTCCTCACAATCTCTCTCTCTCTCTCTCTCTCTCTACCTTTATTTCAGTTTTTCTCCTACTTTCCTTAACAAAATAACCAGTCCCTACTAAAGACGGAGCCACGTATTTGTTATTCCTCTCACAAGAAGGAGCCGACGCTGTTGACATCGTTATGGAAACTACCAGAACGCGATGATATGCCGCCGTCGCCTCTGCCAGCGACGAACGACGAAGCCAACAAATACGGCGACGAAGACGACGAAGGAATGATGACGATGACAAAACGATGACGAGGAAATTATGGGCACAAGTAGCAGATGCTTGACGAAGGCCAACATCCATCACGCGAGGAACTTTTAATGAGAAATGATCTACAGATCGTCGGTGAAGGATGCTGATGAGAGAGAGAGAGAGAGAGAGGAGAGAGAGAGAGAGAGAGAGAGAGAGAGAGAGAGACTAGAAGAAAAGTGTGCATTTCATAAAAAAACAATAAGAATAGTCAAAGTAATAACGAGAGAGAGAGAGAGAGAGAGAGAGAGAGAGAGAGAGAGAGAGAGAGAGATTGAGAGAGAGAGAGAGACTGGAAGAAACGCGAGAGTTTTCTAAAGAAAACCAATAAGAAAAGTCAAAACACAATCACTAGTGAGAGAGAGAGAGAGAGAGAGAGAGAGAGAGAGAGAGAGAGAGAGAGAGAGACGCGTGAGTTTCATAAAGAAAAACAATAAGAAGTCAAAACACAATCACGAGAGAGAGAGAGAGAGAGAGAGAGAGAGAGAGAGAGAGAGAGAGAGAGAGAGAGAGAGAGAGAGAGAGAGAGAGAGACACACACAAACACACACACACAATACAATTCCATCTACGAGATTATATGTCAGATGTTTTCTATCCCTTGCCAATTTGAACAAATGCTCAAATTGTGTAACTCAGTTATGTTTAAGTGCTATAAAAAACAATTGAAAATAAAAAAAAAAACTTTGGTAAAATGCTCAAACTGACTACCAATTGCCGACTGCGTCATATCAATAATATAACTGAAATTACATTATATTCAATATCTAACGCTAGCTCAAATTACAATACACATCAAAATAAAAATTCGCGTTAATCTTGAATGGAAAATTCCACTGTAGATTTATGCTTATAAAGAGAATAAAGACGAATAAAATCGAGAAGAAGGACATTCAATATTACATTAAAAAAAAAATCGCGATGTTCTTGAATGGCGGTAATATAATGAAAGAGCAATAATGTAATAAACGAATTCCGCTATAGATTTATGCTTATAAAATGAATGAGAAGAATGAAAAAAACAGAAAAAAAATCAACATATAAAATACATCAAAATCGCAAAATACGAGACGATCTGAATGGTGACAAAATAAGAGGAGTAATAAAACAAATTTCACAGTAGACTTAGGCTTATAAAAAAAGTGTAAAGGAGAGTAAAAAAGAAAGAAAAAAAAAAGAAAAAAAAAGGAGGCAAAATGTTTAATAGGGCGAATCCGTTTGCATATAATTAAACGTTACCCGAGATAAGAGGTGCTTGATAAAGTCACCACTAAATGAACGTGAATCTTCCAATATTGTGGTTTTTATTATAAAGACCGTTTTTAGTAACATT
>NC_090737.1:21838186-21841018 GCF_036898095.1 Palaemon carinicauda
CAACAATACCCTTGATCTAAATAAGAAACAATAATGAACAAAATCAACAATCCTCTTCTTCTAAATAAGAAGCTTTAATGAACGAAATCAACAATACCCATTTTCTAAATAAGAAACTATAATGAAACGAAATCAACAATCCCTTTTTCCTAACTAAGAAACTATAATGAACGAAATCAACACTCCCCCTTGTTCTAAATAGGAAACGATAATGAACGAAATCAACAATCCCCTTGTCCTAAATAAGAATCTATAATGAACGAAATCAACAATCCCCTTAATCTAAATAAGAAACAATAATGAACGAAATCAACAATCACCTTGTTCTAAATAAGAAACAATAATGAACGAAATCAACAATCCCCTTGTCCTAAATAAGAATCTATAATGAACGAAATCAACAATCCTCTTCTTCTAAATAAGAAACTATAATGAACGAAATCAACAATCCCCTTGTCCTAAATAAAAAATCTATAATGACGAAATCAACAATCCCCTTGTCCTAAATAAGAATCTATAAAGAACGAAATCAACAATCCCCTTGTCCTAAATAAAAATCTATAATGAACGAAATCACCAATCCTCTCTTCTAAATAAGAAACAATAATGAACGAAATCAACAATCCCCTTGATCTAAATAAGAAACAATAATTAAACGAAATCAACAATCATCTTGTTCTAAATAAGAAACTATAATGAACGAAATCAACAATCCCCTTGTTCTAAATAAGAAACCATGATAAACGAAATCAACAATCTCCTTAATCTAAATAAGAAACTATAATGAACGAAATCAACAATACCCTTGTTCTGAATAAGAAGCTATAATGAACGAAATCAACAATCCCCTTAGTCTAAATAAGGAATTATAATGAACAAAATCAGCAATCACCTTATTCTAAATAAGAAAACAATAATGAACGAAATCAACAATACCCTTGTTCTTAATAAGAAGCTATAAAGAACGAAATCAACAATCCCCTTAGTCTAAATAAGGAACTATAATGAACGAAATCAGCAATCCCTTTGTTCTAAATAAGAAACTATAATGAACGAAATCAGCAATCCCCTTGTTCTAAATAAGAATCTATAATGAACGAAATCAACAATCGCCTCGCTCTAAATAGAAACAATAATGAATGAAATCAACAATCCTCTTCTTCTAAATGAGAAACAATAATGAACGAAATCAACAATCGCCTTGTTCTAAATAAGAAACTATAATGAACGAAATCAACAATCCCCCTTGTTCTAAATAAGAAACTATAATGAACGAAATCAACAATCCCCTGGTTCTAAATAAGAAGCTATAATGAACGAAATCAACAATCCCCTGTTCTAAATAAGAAGCTATAATGAACGAAATCAACATACCCTTCTTCTAAATAAGAAACTACAATGAACGAAAACAATAATTGCCTATTCCTGAATAAGAAACTAAAATTAATGAAATCATTATCGCCTTTTCCTAAATAAGAATCTATAATGAATGAAATCAACTATCGCCTTTTCCTAAAACATATAATTGGCTATTCCTTAATAAGATATTAAAAGGAATGAAATCAACTATCGCCTTTTCCTAAATAAGAATCTATAATGAATGAAATCAACTATCGCCTTGTCCTAAATAACGAATTATAATGAACAAAATCAACAATCCCCTTGTCCTAAATAAGAAACTATCATGAACGAAATCAACAATACCCTTGTTTCTAAATAAGAATCTATAATGAACGAAATCAACAATCCCCTTAATCTAAATAAGGAACAATAATGAACGAAATCAACAATCTCCTTCTTCTAATAAGAAAACTATAATGAACGAAAACAATAATTGCCTATTCCTGAATAAGAAACTAAAATGAATGAATCATTTATCGCCTTTTCCTAAAACCTATAATTGGCTATTCCTGAATAAGAAATTAAAATGGATGAAATCAACTATCGCCTTTTCCCTAAATAAGAATCTATAATGAATGAAATCAACTATCGCCTTGTCCTAAATAAGAAGCTATAATGAATGAAATCAACAATCCCCTTTTTCTAAATAAGAAACTACAATGAACGAACCAAAAATTTCCTATTCCTGAATAAGAAACCAAAATGAATGAAATCAACTATCGCCTTTTCCCTAATAAGAATCTATAATGAATGAAATCAACTATCACCTTGTCCTAAATAACAAACTATAATGAACAAAATCAACAATCGCCTTGTCCTAATAAAAAACAATAATGAACGAAATCAACAATCCCCATGTCCTAAATAAGAAACTATAATTAACGAAATCAACACTCCCCTTGTCCTAAATAAGAAACTATATTTAACGAAATCAACACTCCCCTTGTCCTAAATAAGAAACTATAATTAACGAAATCAACACTCCCCTTGTCCTAAATAAGAGACTATAATGAACGAATCAACACTCCATTTTGTCCTAAATAAAAAACTATAATGAACGAAATCAACGCTCCCCTTGTCCTAAATAAGAAACTATAATTAACGAAATCAACACTCCCCTTGTCCTAAATAAGAAACTATAATTAACGAAATCAACACTCCCCTTGTCCTAATAAGACTATAATCAACGAAATCAACACTCCTTTTGTACCTAAATAAAAAACTATAATGAACGAAATTCAACGCTCCCCTGTTGATCCCTAAATAAGAAACTATTAATGAACGAAATCAACGCTCCCCTTTTGTCCTAAATAAGAAACTATAATTAACGAAATCAACACTCCCCTTGTCCTAAAAAGAAACTATAATTAACGAAATCAACACTCCCCTTGTATTAAATAAGAAACTATAATGAACGAAATCAACAATCCC
>NC_090737.1:21841518-21844018 GCF_036898095.1 Palaemon carinicauda
CAGATATATACATAAATAATTTATATATATATATATATATATATATATATATATACTTATATATATAATATATATATATATATATATATATATACTTATATAATATATATATATATATATATATATATATATATTTATATATATATACATACATACACATATATATATATATATACATGTATATATATATATAATATATATATATATATATATATATATAATATATATATATATATATATATATATATATATATATATATATATGTATGCGTGTATGTATGGTTATATTATGACCAGTGATTAGCAGCAAACATTATGATGCATTTACACTGCTGGAGCCATTTTTTGGCAATAAAATAATTACGAGATACGTCAAAAGAAATAATATAATGGCATAATAGATCTTATTAACGCTCCTGTCTTTGGGGTTGCTATTATTACTTATTATTGATTATTGTGTGAAAAAAAGACTATTACGGAATTGTTTTTCAGGTTTATTAATTACAATACAAGTTTTATTCTTTTAAGTAAATAAAACAAAAGAATGGATAAAAGTATAAGATACAGAACAAATGAAAATAAAAAGAAATAGAAAATCTATAAGCATTTTAAATCTAGTTCTGAAATTAAGAATTTAGGAAGATGAAGGCATAGAAGATTTTATTTTTCTGTAGGATTTCTTCTTTTTTTTTCATTTATTTAAAATAATATTCTTAAGCTGAGAGATGAGAAGACCTTACTTCTGTCGTATTAATTCAAAACCAATAATAAAAGATGACAAAAGATATTTCAAGTAAACTCAAAACAAGAAATAGAAATGGCCACTATTCCCTTTTCACATGTATTAAGCTCCAATAATTTCCTGTGTGTATAATGACACCATTTATATATCTATCTATCATCAATCTATCTATCTATTTAGTTGTATATAAATTCATGATTATATATATAAATATATATATATATATATATATATATATATATATATATACATATATATTAAAACCCTTTCTAACTGGGGATTCCTTAAAGTGGTGTAAGGCTTTGTGTATCGCCATGATCAGCAAAGCTGTACTAGTCTGGACCGCCCATACTAAGTTGGTTTGCTGTGAGCGATCAGACTAAAATCTCCCACCATCACCAACCCGCACTAGCCAGCTTGGTAATGAAAACTTGCCAAACCCCAGACATGAATATCCTGCAGTGCACTAGAAACGGCTGCATTTGTTGTTGTTATTGGTGCGAGGTAATCTAACCAGGTTAACTAGTTTCTATAATTGCGTCCTTGGCCAACTACTAAAATCAGGTATTGAAAATATCTCATACAAGTGAATGGATTCTGACTCAATGAAACACAAGGAAAAATTAGGCGTTCCAGTTCTGGCAAATTAACTCTTAGAGGTTCTGTGAAGTAAAATTTGAATAAGTGGGTGTTTATAAATAAATAAATAAACATATATATACATATATATGTATATATATGTGTGTGTGTGTGGTTTGTGTGTGTATGAGTAAATATATCAAAATCCGTGAAATTCCAAACTGTACAACTATCTTTTTTTTTCAGATTGAAACTTTGCTGCCTTTGCATAGCTATCTTCCTCCCTTTCCCACCTTAACGAGGAGGCAAAAGGGCATATGGAAAAAGGGTAAGAAAGAGGGAAATTGAGAGGAGAACAGCTAATGAGAGACCCTCGTCAATTTTGAGGGGACAAGACAAACTCATTACTGGACCACTTCTATTGATAAATATGCCCCCCCACAAAAAAAAAAAAAAAAATGAGACTAACATTATGATTTACCAAGCAATTTTCCTACATAGTTTCTACAAAAACAATTACCAGCTAATCGTCCATGACACAATGATTAGCATGGAATATGCTATAATTTATCCAAGAGTTACGCGACATATCGAACGGCAAATCGTCCCTTAGTTAATTCACCATTTAATTTGAATCAATTTCCCCAATTTTTTCTTGCGTGAGAACATACGCGGAGTGAAGAATGATTAGTAGGCTTCATTGCGTAATTTTCTTTATCAATGAAGACATTCGTGATTGACAGTTATCGATATCGTGTTCGAATTAATGACGATTTATGACTTAATATAGAGTGGATTTTTTTTTCTTTTTTCCCGTTGTCTATATAACCATGCGTGACTGGACTAGTTTTGCGTACATGCTTCACTGTCCTACAAATTAGCGTATGCGACATGTCAAAAATGATTGCTAAATATTTAAATAGGCATGCACAAATACGCACAAAAACGCATTGCACCTCTCGGGGTATAACCCTCTCACCAGGTATCACTACTCCTTCTTCCCCTATCCGAGGGACATGGAGAGACCGAATAGTTATGCGTTCTGGCAATGTCACTAAGCGTGACCGGATATATATGCATATATATATACATATATATATATATATATATGTATATATATATATGCATATATATACATATATATATCTATATATATACATATATATATATTTATATATA
>NC_090737.1:21849018-21879018 GCF_036898095.1 Palaemon carinicauda
CACACACACACACATACATATATATATATATATATATATATAAGATTATAAAAAACAACAACAAATGCAGCCATTTCTAGTCCAAAGCAGGATAAAGACCCAAGACATGTCCTTATTCATATCTGGGGTTTAGCCAGATTTCATAACCACGCTGGCCAGTGCGGATGTACAGTTCGTGTATATGTATGTATGTATATATATATATATATACTGTATATATTGTATATAAACACAAGTATATATATATATATATATACAGTATAATATATATATATATATATATATATATATATACAGGTATACATATATATATATATATATATATATATATATATATATATATACCACAGTATATACACGTGTATATATATATATATATATATATATATATAAATATATATATATATATATAAATATATATATATATATATATATATATATATATATATATATATATATATATATAATGCAATGATGAAAACAATAAGGATTTACAAAACTTTTAATGACTCGAACCGTGTTCCATCAGATGCTAACGATTCAGAAGGTAAACCTATTGGCTCCCCCAAACCCCTATCCATATCTCACACAGATGGTGAGGTTGCAGACAGTATAAGAAACTATCGAGCTTGAGCGGATCTCGAACTCATTCCATCAGATCGTCAGGGAGGGACGTTTCCAATAAGCTACCACAACCCAATTATACTTTATAATTTGTTTCGGCCACTTGTTGGAGACTCGTTTACTGCCCCATCACATGTACCCGGGCTGCCTAAGGCAAGAGCCCGTGTCTTACACAATGGTAAGGCAATCTGACAAAAAAAAAAAAAAAAGGACCCCGGAAGCTTAGACTGAGGCATCAATCAAAAGTATATAATTTCAATCAGGTAACCTCATTTACATACATTACCGGCGATTAGTCCTTTGCTTCCTATTTACCGGTCAAACATTTTTTTTTTTCTCGAAATTCCTAACTCTGATGTAGGCCTTACTAGGCAGGCCTATTTCCGATTCAATAACTGTGATTTAGGTGTGTGGAAAATAGGGCGAAGTAGTCTTATCTTGGTTTCTATTTCAGATTTATGGTGTAAAGCTTTTAAGGGAAAAACTAATGAAGGCAGAAGAGATAGAACGGACAAAAACCTCTTGTGTTCTGACATTTTACTTGAACGGTAGGCGCATGAAAAATCCTATGATTTTTTTTTTTTTTTTTTTTTGTAAAACAAGTAATTATTAGAGTCCTCTAATTAATTTAGGGTTTCAAATATCATAATTAGAAAAAATTGTATGAAACTAAATAATAATAATAATAATAATAATAATAATAATAATAATAATCAGTTATGCAAGATTTGAAAAACAAAGCATAAAAACTACAGAAAATTTAGAATAAAGATGAAAAGAGAGATAATATGGTATGTATTTTTTTTGTAGAATACCTGGCCCTTGCGGCCAAGCACGGGCTCTTGCAATAATGGAGCCCATAGAACAACGTGGGTATAGAACGGAAAATGCCGAAACTGATAAAACAACTTTTGTGATGGAAGTGAAGCATGTGACAAAGTTTGGAGGTGAGAGAGTGGCTAGTTTAGTGTAAAAATGTGGCTGAGACAAAAGCTGTTCTATATCTTTATAGATGGAATGATTCAGTAAGTTGGAAAAAGGAATGTAGATGTAGGTGAAAAGTTGGAGATTGCAAGTGGTAGCATGAGGAAAGAGTTGAGGTTAAAGAAGAGAAAATGTAAAGTTATGAATGTAAAGGTACCCTGACACTTGCACGACTTTTTGCCACGAATTTGTCGTGGCAAGTCGTGACATCTTGTGGCACGAACTGGAAGATAAAAAAAAAAAAAATTACCTCAGAATCACAGCTGACCTGTCCACATTGACACGAACTGGCACGACGAGTTCACGCATAGTTTGCACTTAGTTTGCGCACTTCCTGCATCGTCCCGACGAGTTCACAAACAGTTAGCTCATAGTTCATGACCCGGTCGCGAAATTTTGTCGTAAACAAAATTTTGAACATTTCATAATTCTCGTCACGACATGCCACAATGTCACGAAGGGGGGTACGAACACTTCACGATAGTTCACGACGAGTTCACGCCAGTTCACGACTCGAGTCGTGACAATGCGTGCCACAAATTCGTGCAAGTGTCGGCCTGGCTAAAATGAGAAACAAGGAGATGGAGTAGTAAAATGTTAGAATGGAAGGGGAGAAAATGGAAGCAGTAGATTCTTATAAGTATTTGAGAGTTTCCATTGACTGACTAAATCCATGGAGGATTTTTTGGCTAGATTCATCAAAAGATAGCCAGTTCCTTGTGATGCGCAGGTGCTTATCCAACAAAGGCAAGTGACCCCTGCCGGTCCATACTAATTCCAGCATGATCAACCTCCAGGCATCAGGAGTAAAAGTCGAAGAGACAGTTTATCTATCGCCTTAAACCCAAATCCGTCACCTTACTGCTGGTGACTACATGGCTGAGGACTGTGAAGCGTGAAGTAGATCATGATTAACGAAGAGATATTGGCGAAATCTAACCGAGGCCCTTTGCGTCAATGGGCGTAGGAGGAGATGATAATGATGATGATTTTAGAGTTATAATTTCGGATGATGGTAGGAAAAGGGAAGATAAGACTCACGGATTAAGTATAGCAAGTGAGAATATGAGATATACTTGATGAATCTGGGCCATTAGGCTCAGCACTTGGGGCTGGGAGGCCATTCAGCACTCATTTGCAACGGGGGGGGGGGGGGGGGATTCCCCTCCGTTGCAGAACAAAGTGAAAGTGAAGACGTTGGACTGATTGATTGATTCCGAATTATCTGCCATACTAATAAAGACGTTGGGTAGTATCACGAGGCTCAATACTACCACAGTATTCTAAAAGTTTCATTCCAGCTGTGACCAAGTTGTGGAATGATCTTCCTAATCGGGTAATTGAATCGATAGAACTTCAAAAGTTCAAACTTGTTTTTTATTTTGAGCAGGCCAACATAAGTCTTTTTAGAGTTTATATACGAAATATCTGTTTTAATGTTGTTACTGTTTTTAAAATATTTTATTCTAATTGTTCATTAATTCTCTTATCGTTTATCTATTTCCTTTCCTCGCTGGGCTATTTTATCTGTTGGGGCCCGTGGGCTTGAAGCATCTTGATTTTCCAACTAGGATTACAGCTTAGTTAGTAATATTAATAATAACAATGAGAGAAATAGAGCATGAACGCAGTTATAGTTGAACAGTAGAAAGCAAGTGCATCTACAGGCCAATAGGACGCTTCCAAGTCCTTTAAGCAGTTGCATATGTTTGCACCATTTGAGGTGAACTGACAGCGCTACCCTATGGAAGAAAAATCGTGCGGTGTCAGGAAACTTGGAATGTCCATGCAATCTAAGGAATTGTTGAACCCACTCGCCGCTATGGAAGTGAAGTGTGGCTTTAGAAAGTGAATCACTAAAAGAAGGTTGAAGACCTTAAAGATGAATATTTTCGCAGTATTTGTTATATAAGATTGAGCAAGAGAGAGAGAGAGAGAGAGAGAGAGAGAGAGGGATCTGGGTATATTTTGTAAAATAGTATGGGTAGAAAAAAGTTTTTCACTTAGGTTATATGGGCTACACTTATCCCCAAAGTCGTGCACATGACTATTCTTCTACTGAATGCTAAAGTAAATTTACAAAACATAATAAAGTTGTGTTTAAAATGGGTATCAAAATTAATAATAAAATCCTACCAAAAATATGAAATTTATTATTATTATTATTATTATTATTACTTGCTAAGCTACAACCTTAGTTGGAAAAGCAGGATGCTATAAACCCAGAGGGCTCCAACAGGGAAAAAATAGCCTGAGGAAAGGAAATTCTCTAGCGGCAGTATCTCAACGGGATACCGAGAAACCGAAAGTAATTCTCGAATGAAATATCTTGATGTATATTATACAGATCACATTATTAGTGAAGCCATTCGAACACAATCAACTGTAATTTCACCAATGATAAGAAACACCCATTCATGCATAAATGCATACGCAACATCTTTAAACGCGCGAGTGTAAATGCGTAAGTGAGACCCCGTGCGACAGACGCCAGCCAATACTTTGTTTCATTCAAGAGGCGATTCAATTTAGCGATTGTATCAGGTCCGATAAGCACATACAGACCTGTTTTTTTTTTTATCTTTTTTATTTTCTCTCTTCAAACACATCACGCAAGCGAGGTCGCTACTCTATCTATAAAACTAACACTCGAACAAGGGTTGCAGGCACGATAATCATCTACGGTTGGGGTGGGGGGGTGTTTGGGGAGGGGTGAAGGTTCTGGAAAGGGGTGGGGGTTATTGGGAAGGGGTAGGGGTGTTGGAAAGGGGTGGGGGTGTTGGGGAATTGGAGGACTGTTAGGGTGGGATGGAGAGAGTAAGAGTGGTTCCACAGAAGAGGACGGACTTGCGGTGGGGAGGGGGGAGGGGGAGGGGCGGGAGAGGGGGGTAGGGGAGGTGGTGGAGGTGGTGGTGGTCGTAAATTTCAATAAAATACGATACGGGTTACGACTTCCGCACTATTTGGATGTCATACAATAAACGCACATTAAAATGGATGTATTCGGAGCACGTAAGACCAGGAGAAAATGATTGACGGTCGACATAAAAGAAAAAAATATTTATACGGAAGACAATAACTTTTGGGTTATAAAGGGCCGCTAAACGTCAAGTTGAATTCTGCAAGTGGCAGCATAATAGAGCTAGACGCAATAAATTACGTTAATGAAAATATTCTTGTGATTTTATGGAAATGTGAAAATATTCTTGTGATTAGAGTTTTCTTGAGGTACGCTGTTCTATCTCATTTTTACTCTTCTTTTTTTTATATAATTTATGAAAGATCTAACATAATGTTATTACTGTTCTTAAGGGATTTTATTTTGACAGTTTATTACTTCTCTTGTAGTTTATTAATTTTCTTGTTTTCTTTCCTCACTTGACTATTTTTCCTTGTTAGAGCCGGTGGGCTTATAGCATCTTGCTTTTCCAACTTAGCTTGTAATAATAATAATAATAATAATAATTAATAATAATAATGATAATAATAATAGTAATAATAATAATAATATGGGAATGTGCATAGCGAAGGAAATCTACAAAAGAAAGGTAGAACGCGTTTAAGAACGGCGCATGGCGCACTGCGCGCAGACATTTCAAAGATGCCTTACGTGTTAGAGGCTTTTGCATGCTTTCCAAAATAACGAGATTTCGTCGTCTTCTAATTAAACATCCAAAGAGTGCACAGAAATTACCCATCGGAGCGGGACACGTGACACAATACATCCCCAGTCTCCAATGTAATTCCTGTTTTTATTTTTATTTGGTCAAAGCTGTCATTACACAGACAGTCCGTATTGGCGACGTTTACTGGAAGAGAGCGGAGGCATATCGTTATTTGTGGTGAAAGTTATGACCTTGACTAGTGCACTCGACCTGTCAAGAATGACGGCTAAATATTGAGATTGATATGCATACGTGTACACACAAACAGGCAACCCCTTCTCACCAGGGTATGACTATTCCGTCTCCCCCTAACAAAGGGAAGGGAAGAACTAACAGAAAGATATATATATATATATATATATATATATATATATATATATATATATATATATATATATATATACATATATATATATATATACATATATATATATATATATATATATATATATATATATATATGTATATGTATATATATATAAATATACATATTATATATATACATATATATGTGTATATATGCATATACACACACACCCACACACACACACACACACACATATATATATATATATATATATATATATATATATATAAATTATAGCCGGACAATTGATCTTTATTATATAAGGGAGATAATGACGGGAGGATCTGCGGGGAAATTTTCAATTGTTCATGAATAATATTAAGCAATTTGGTGAAAAGAAGTTAAAAATTGACGATTAGAGACATTAGATTGTTTTTGCTCTGCATTTGCTGTGGATATTGTTATTTGTTGTATTGTTATTTTTCACTCTTGCTTTATCGTTGAGGCCTAGCAAAATCGTATAATTGCAAGCATTGTTACTATTACATAGGATTAACTTTCTAATAAATGATTCATCTCTGCAACAACAAAAAATGCCATATAAATCACGAAATATGTCATTTATTATGTATATACGTATGCTTATATACAGACACATATACTGTATATATACAATATGTATGTATATCTATATATCTATCTATCTATATATCTACTTATATATATATATATATATATATATATATATATATATATATATATACATATATATATATATATACATATATGTACGCTATATTTATATATATAATATATACATATATATATATATATATATATATAATAATATATATATATATGTGTGTACGCTATATTTATATATATAATATATACATATACATATATATATATACATATATATATATATATATATAGACCTATGACATTTTGTGAATGAATATCCATATCACAACCATCACTTCAAATGAATAACTCCATAAAAATGACTAACTATACACAAGGCCAAAACTAAAAAAAGAAAAAAAAGTAAAACACACATTATCGACATAGCTATTAGCTCTTCACAATCGTTACTGAGGAATTTACATCCAAATCCAACAACACCAAACAGGACAACCTAATAAAAAAAAAGACAGAAATAACTACGGTGAATACGAGAATCAATTAGACAGAAAAAGAAAGAAAGAAACAGGCATTTTAACGACCAATGTGTACAGTCGTGACCTTTTAAATAAGAAACGAAAAACGATACCAGAAACACTTGAATAGGGCCGAAGCACTCAGATCGAAGTGTAAATGTTTTAATAGTCCATTAAACCGTATTATTTCTAACGGAGACCATTAAGGACAGGGGGAAATGCACCCGTCGTAAATAATGCAGCGCTGCTTGCCTCGTCAAAATGATAGATTGGATCTCTCTCCCTTACACACGCTTATATATATATATATATATATATGTGTGTGTGTGTGTGTGTTCTGATTGTAAGTATATATATACTGTATATATACGTGAGCATGTGTGTGCATGTGTATGTAATGGATATATGTGTGTATATTATCTATCTATCTATCTATCTATCTATCTATCTATATATACACAGAGAGAGAGAGAGAGAGAGAGAGAGAGAGAGAGAGAGAGAGAGAGATGAGCAGCGCCTTTGATTGAAAAGAAAAACAATACATCTATTGGTTAGTGAAAGTAATTGAAACAATAAAAAAAAAAATAATATATAAACATAAGATTAGAGTATTGTGGGAGGCAAATGGTTAAACTGAAGAGAATTGAGTCACAAGACATAAATCACGAAGAATTACAATATGATCCAATATGACGTTGCAATGCCCATAGGACATTGCATGGGGTACATTGACAGGACTAACCCACTTCTCCGGCCCACTGTAGGGACCAATGTGGTACACTGACGGAACTAACCCACTCTCCCACTGTGGAGGCCAAAGGCAGGAAAATCTCATTGTGGGGGAGAGAACACAGCGGGCATTTGGTGAGGAAATAGGTAAGATTAGAATAAGTTGGGACGTAAAGTGAGAAATGTAGGTTCTGAAGTTTGGAAACTACTAAAGGTAGGTTTGGTATTTATCAATATCGAGGACTCTAGTGGCCGACCCTATAGTTCAATGGGACTGTTGTATTAGGAAGATTTTTTAAAAAATAGTTCGATTACAGACTTTGACAGCAGACAAAAATCCATACCAGTATGCACAACTTCCCAACATAAGAAGGCAATATAAATATATATACATATACATACATACACACACACACACACACATATATATATATATATATGTGTGTGTGTGTGTATATATATATATGTGCGTGTGTATATACATATATATATATATATATATATATGAACGTACACTTACAATGGCTAAAGGTAAAAAAAAAAAACAATGTATTACAATGTATTAAAATAAAATTTATCCAATGAATTGTTCACAACATATAAACTTTACATAAAAATGTAAGTATTTTAATCTCGGGGAGAGGGGGGTTGGGTTGAAAGCAGGGGGTGGGGGGATGGGCAAGGAGGGTAGAGTTTTAAAAGAATGCAAACGTGTATCACAAGAAGACAATAAAAAGAGCTGTCTCTCATGGATCGCCAGCAAGAATCATTCCACGCGAAGCACGTTAATCTGCTTGATGAGTTCCCCCGATGCTTGATTAACCTGTTGGTCGGGAGGAAAGCATGCTTCTTTCGGACGTGGTCGTGATGCTTCGTAAGGTTTGTAATATTTACTGTTTTTTTTTTCCGCATATTCAAGATCAATTCTCCATTACTCATCGTTTTGCTTCGTATTTTCTTTCATTATCATCAACACTACCAATCCATAATTTCTTCATTTTCTTCAGATATATACTTAAAATATCCTATATGGTAATAATAATACCAACAAGAAAATATCTTATAAAATGTCTTGCAATATGGCTAATTGTACTTAGGATATGAATGCAATAAATATTTTTGACATGTAGTTCACGCATACATACTATATATATATACTATGTGTATACACACACACACACACACACACATATATATATATATATATATATAAGTGTATATGTGTATATATATACATAGAGAATTAGATGGCAAGATAAGGTTTATGATGATATTAAGAGAAAGGGTTTGGTTGAAGAGGATCCCTTTGATAGAAGGCATTGGAGAGGGCGCATCAGGCAACTGACCCTTTAATGTACGTATATATATATATATATATATATGTGTGTGTGTGTGTGTATACACACGTATATATACAAATATATATATATATATATATATATATACAGTATATACACAATTGTTAACACGAATTGTGATCGGAAAGTCAAGAAAAGTTAGCTGTGGTTGGTTCTTGGTTGGATGACCATCTCCGGATATCAGTTCCTGATCAGTCATACCAAAATGGAAATGGTTATCAATGCTCAGAAAGGCCATTACCCTTCAAAACCGAGTGAAGATTATGAATCTGAGAGTCGGTCGTTTAGATACATTTCATACTACTGTAGTTAAAAGTTTTCAACTCAAAAACTTCCCATTCTATAATTATGTCACATAAAGGGTCCTTTGCTCTATCCATTTCTTAATAATTGATCAACACATTGTATTTTCACTGGTTAGTGACATGCTGTTCTAAGATATTTGAATATTTAACAGGTAAAAAAATGCTTTACGAGGAATCTGAAGTTTGCGTTACCATCAATTTTGATTTACCTAATGTAAGCTTAAAGTTTCCCGATTTTGGGAAAAAAAAAGATATTTTAAGAAAATTAAATCCACATAAGATTCGAGAGAAAATTAATTTAAATTTTATCATGAAAATGATTTCTTCTATCTCAGAAAATAAATGAAATTGAGGAAAAAAGTGATACGGGATTCTAAAAGGAAAAAATATACCTTAAGTTAGAAGTGAAAAAAAAAATTCTATTTCGGGTGATGAACCGAACATAAAAACCAAAAAGGAATATAGGACAAGCAACCCCTGGAACCACTACACACCCAACCCACCCGATCCCACTCCCATCCTACACCCTGAATCCGCTTTTCTCTGGTGGGAAGGGGTAGGGGGGCACCTCCTCTCTCGGCACGTCATCTCTCCTGCCGGAGCGCGCTGCCCCGACGACAATACTGAATCATGCACTTGTTTTCGGCTAGTGTGGAGAACGCCTGCGACAACAAGACCGACACGTGACATGATTGATGGGAGCGGTTCGATCACGAGACCCAGAGGCGGCTTCATAAGCATTTGTGATTGCTTCAGCAATTCCCGTTCGTGGGAGGAGACATGTGATTGATAACACGACTGGGAGGGGGTGAGGGGGAAGAGGAGGGAGGAGGGGGTGGGGGAAGAGGAGAGGGGGGTGGAAGAAGAGGGGAGTGGGTGGAGGAAGAGAAGAGGGGTTGGAGGAGTTAGAAAGTGATTTTACTCTTTTGTTATTTCATGCGAAGGTTCTGGGATTTGGGTTGTAGAGTTAAAGAAACAGACAAAGGCCTAAGTGTGTGTGTTTGTGTGTGCGTATAAATATGAGCGAGAGAGAGAGAGAGAGAGAGAGAGAGAGAGAGAGAGAGAGAGAGAGAGAGAGAGAGTGTCTGGAATTAGTTTTGTAAAGTTAAAGGATCAGTCAAAGGCCTAAATGTTGAGAGAGAGAGAGAGAGAGAGAGAGAGAGAGAGAGAGAGAGAGAGTACAACACTTAACATTATACCTGTCTTCATCATGTCTAAAAGTTATTACTTCAGGTGATTAAATCTTCATTAAAATTTCTTTAATAACAAAAAAAAAAAAACATCAATCAAATTCACCAAGTCTCAACGCTACCCCAAAGAGAAACGAAAATCAGAGGTAAGTAAGTACTGTAATGTCGACAAATGACAGAAAAAACCATATCCACTCGCTAACTGAATGACCTAAAGGAGGGGAAAAAAGAAAAAACTCTTCCTGAGAAAGAATAAACAAAAAAATAAGCACAAGAACAAGAAAGAAAAAAAAACTAAACCAAAGGAGGTCGCATCTCGGTAGCAAAAGGCGATGATAATTAACCTGGAGAAGTGAATGGGACTTCGCGCCCTGTCTTTCAAACACTCTTTGCGTCGCTTACCTTTACCATGAGTGCAATCGAACTTGGCCAGTCATTCTTTCGCACAAGAAAATGGAAAAAAGGGATAAAAATGGTTAAAAAAAGAGGAAGGGGAAGACCAGGGTGACATTTTTGTTCTCTCAATGGTTTTGCTCTTCTCGTAAGAGGAAAGTATCAGCTGATGAAACACTGGAAAAGGGTTTGTGGCTTTTATCTTGAAGAATAAAAGCAATATACAGTATCTGCACAGTATGTAATATACACATAAATACACACATCTCACCTATATAATAAAGAGCAGGTGTCTGGAGAGAGAGAGAGAGAGAGAGAGAGAGAGAGAGAGAGAGAGAGAGAGAGAGAGAGAGAGATAGAGATGATTATAATAAAAACGAAATGAATCAGCCAAAAGAAATATATTATTAATATTAATATCATTATTATTATCATCATCACTCTCATTATTATTGAGAGGATTGACTGCATGCATATATTTGTACAATATCCATAGACGAACCTTATTATCCCTAAAATCATCTATGTCAAAAGTTCTACCCAAAAGCTCTACGGATATCAAACGGCAGATAAAACTATTGTCATTATTTCTCTCTATATTTCTAAAAAATTTATCTATTTCTCTCTATATTTCCAAACTGTTTTCCATATTTCTCTCTATATTTCTGAAATATGCAGAAATAAGAACCCACGAAATGCAATCCCAATTTCCCTTACCCTCTACCTTTCTATCCGTTTCTGGAATATGTATGCAGACGTGAGGTAAAGAAAAAAGAAAAACCAAAGAAAGAGAGAGAAAGAAAGAAAGGAAGGAGGAAAGAACGAAAAACACAATCTTGAGGATGTCAACAGGGAGGCACGAAGGGCTGAACTTGATGTATAATTTACTAGGTCATGTAAGAATTAGCTGGGAATCCGAAAACGACACGACCTCACTCCCTCCCTTCCCTAAACCCCCCCCCCCACCCCCCCCCCCGCCAGCCCGCGACAGACAGTGGTTTGGCTTGGACGGTATTTTTTTCACCACACAAGGACCCCTCTCTCTCTCTCTCTCTCTCTCTCTCTCTCTCTCTCTCTCTCTCTCTCTCTCTATATATATATATATATATATATATATATATACATATATATATATATACATATATATATATATATATATATATATATATATATATATAATATATATATATATAGCTCTTATTCTTAGTATGTTATGCTTTACCCTCTTTAGAATTCGTCTTAGTTTGAAAGTGTTGTTATTCAGATAATCTTTATAATATTAAGGAAAATAGCAAATAAGGTATAAAAGCTAGTAATATTACCTGGCTAATAATAATAATAATAATAATAATATGGTATATATACATATATATATATATATATATATATATATATATATATATATATATATATATATATATAATGTCCATTTATTATCTAAAGAAATAAAACGCAACTTGAAAATGGCTTCGTAAATTGAATAAAATAGAATAAAACATCGCATGTTACACATATCCTATAGATATAGGATTTGTAGATACAAACAGATTGGGTGAACTACAGTTTCCTGTCACAAAGATGATAATAGGAACAACAGGATAAGTCACTACGTGGTCAATCAGTCAATATAAAACAGAAAGACCGTTTGATACGAGAGGGACTGAATACGACAAACATATTTGGAAAAGAAAATGCATTTCGAATTGATACGCTTAAGAAATAAAAATGTATGAGAGAGAGAGAGAGAGAGAGAGAGAGAGAGAGAGAGAGAGAGAGAGAGAGAGAGAGAGAGACTGTATGTACTCAGTTGTTAAGAATATGTAAATAAAAAATCATAACGTTATAGCTTTACCTTTATGAGATGGCAAATATTCAACTCATCCTTAAAATGGTATGATAATGATTAATAAAAACAATACAGAGAAAAATTCCAAGACTCCAATCGCTGGTATGGCATAAGTACTTATCATAAAAAGGAATTTCTCTATAAGTATGTGATCCCTGACATACAATGCTAAATCCCCAAGAAGAAGAATTTCAAGATTAGTGAATTTAATATATGCACAGTAAAAGTTCATCCGTCTTCTTTATGCAGTTCACTTAGGAACTAAAAATACGTGAAGGTATGAAATTTAAATGTTAAAAATTAACTCTTCCAGAGAAGTAAAATTGCTGCTAGAACTTTTCCCAGACAGTCTCTATAACAATTAAATCGCTTCAAGAAGACTAAAATATTTTTTTCAGAGAGCAATCATAACGTTTAGAACGCTTCCAGATGACTAAAATTACTGCCACATCTTTGAGCAGAGAGCATCTATACTTCTATAGCGTTATAGCGTTAAAAGTTAATCCGTCTTCTTTATGCAGTTCCCTTACGAACTAAAAAAACGTGAAGGAATAAAATTTAAATGTTAAAAAATGTAAAAATTAACTCTTCCAGAAGAGTAAAATTGCTGCTAGAACTTTGCCTAGACAGCCTCTATAACAATTAAATCACTTCAAGAAGACTAAAATATTTTTTCAGAGAGCAATCATAACGTTTAGAACGTTTCTAGATGACTAAAATTACTGCCACATCTTTGAGCAGAGAGCATCTATACTTCTATAGCGTTATAGCGTTAAAAGTTAATCCGTCTTCTTTATGCAGTTCCCCTAGGAACTAAAAATACATAAAGATATAAAATTTAAGTGTTAAAAATGAACAGCCGCTGCACAACTTAGGAGGAAAAAGTTGACGGCCCACAAGTTAATGACACCAAATAAGCTAGAGATACTATGCTCGCCGCTGAATACTTTTCAAAATTATGCAGCTACTTAACATAATGCTACTGTTGGGAAGACAAAAGTTGCTAAAGACAGGGCTGGAGATTTTGGCAT
Source organism: Palaemon carinicauda (assembly GCF_036898095.1). Classification (NCBI taxonomy): domain Eukaryota; kingdom Metazoa; phylum Arthropoda; class Malacostraca; order Decapoda; family Palaemonidae; genus Palaemon; species Palaemon carinicauda. Next base: position 21,862,611 of record NC_090737.1, read on the forward strand.
AAAAATGCTACGAAAAACTATTCTTTAAGCTACCCTCTGCTATGCAAATTACAGGAAAATTATATATATATATATATTCAGTTACAAACTTTATGTATGGTTTATGATTTATCTTAAATTCAATTCTGGAATCATCATGGATCATACTTTTATTGAAAAAAAAAAAGAAAAAAAATATTTGCGACATTAATTAGCTATAATCATGTCGTCTAAAAAAATAAAAGAAAGAAAAAGCAGTAACACTGATAAACAAAAGTTATGAATAGATAAAAATACTTTTGATCAAAAGAGCTATCATCATCACCTCCAACGAAGTTGGAAGGAAGTTGTGTTTGCGCCCCTGTTTGTGTGTTTGTTAGTGCGTATGTTTGTGAACATCTTCCTGACCACAATTTTAATCATAGTGTAGTGAAACATACAGGGATTAACAGTTATGTAAAAAGCTGGAAATGATTAAAATTTGGAAGGTAAAAGTCAAAGGTCAAGGTCACGGTCAAGCAAAATGTCCAATTAACGTAATCAGCCATAAGTTTGGACATCGTTGTCACAGAGACTTCGAACTTAGTTCATATTTGAGCGTATGAAAACCCACGCAAATTAATACATGTTAAGGTCAAAGGTCAAAGTCAAGGTCGAGAAATAAGCTGCCGCGGCGGAGGTCTGCGCTCTACTGAGTGCCCCTCTAATTATTATCATTACAGCTAAGGTATAATCCTAGTTGGAAAAACGGGATGCTACAAGACCTTGTGCTCCAACAGGGGAAAAGTAGCCCAGCGAGGAAAGGAAATGAATAAACTATGTAAGGGAAGTAATGAATAGAAAAACGTTAAAATCGATGTATAATATATAAACTATAAAGAGAGATTTATGATCTAACAATTCAACTTCAAGATTAGGAAGATCATTCCACAGTCAGGTCAAAGGTGAAATAAAACTTCTAGAAGATTGTATAGCATTGAGACTTATACTAGAAAAGGTAAGATTATTACAAATAATTGCATACCTAGTACCACGCACAGGATGAGAAGATCTGAATGCAAAGGACGGTCAGAATAAAGAAAAATCTTCTGCATCATACATTAAAAATTAACTGAACGACGGTGCCATAGAATAATACCCAAGTAAGAAATAGGAAATATAAGGATTTGGTAAAACCAAACTCTAAAAACTAGTTCAGCTTTGGAAGTGGCATTGACACTAATTGAAACCACATTAGGGGTTCATCATCTCATCGATAACATTTAAATTCAACACTAATAAGCAAGGTTTTTGGTATGAACCAGTCGAAAACAGTTCTAAGAGCCTGGTAATCCAAACTACTAGTTAAATACTTGTGGGTACCTCACCAGAAACCACGGGGAAACTTTACTACAGCTACAAAAAGTTTGGCGAAGAAACGAATTCATAACACCAATTGAAAGTCCTTACACTCCTAATCAAAGTAATTTACTTATATATAAAAGCAAAAGGAATAAGCACTGTTTTGCAAATGAACGTACGAGGAGTAAGCTGCAACTTATGCAAGAAAAATTCCGCCGTAAAGAGAATCTTTCCGATTCTGTTTATGGCAAATTTGGGGTATTAAAATCAACCAAATGCTATAATTTTTATTAATGAGGAAAAGCAAATAGGGCAGAACCTATTACTTGTATCCTGAGAAAAAATGCAAATATACCAGATATCGTTACTTGTACTGGTGATCAAAATGAAAAAAGACAAGTCTCTATTACCTGTCAAGGTAGAAACCTACTACTTAAATTTGCAGTTTTGTTTACAAAAACACTTCACTAGACCATCAGCAATCCACCAGTAATCCTTTTTTTGTAGAATACCATAACTAGAAGTCTTTTCGCATACAATGCTAAAATGTATATATTTCTTGTTGATTTGCAAATATCAAAAGTAATGATTTTAAAACAGGTACAGGGAAAGTTAATCAAGAGTGAATTAGGGCTAACTGTCTTCTTCATGCAGTCCCCTTGAGAGAGAGAGAGAGAGAGAGAGAGAGAGAGAGAGAGAGAGAGAGAGAGAGAGAGAGAGAGAGAGAGAGAATAATCACTTCCATCTCTTTATTATAACCCATTTTAGGTAGATGGATACATAGGCTTCCTGACTAGATTTTTATCAATAGAAAAGAATGCATGTGAACGTATACCAACGACCTGTTAAAACAAACTGCCCTTGGGAATATTGATAGAATACGAGCATAAGTTTACACGACTGACTAAAATGTAGTTTCCAGCTCATACTGGAACATCATTATCGTTCTTTAAAGGCAGAAGGTGACTTTCATTCATCGACCCATTGTGGCTTGCAACAACTACCTGGATAATAATGAAAAAATCAGGCCTCGAGTGAATGCAATAGTCAGATTCTTATCCCGCGACAGAATTCCTGTATATTACCAATCGATTATTGCCAAAGACAAATCTAAAAGAAGACTGGTTTTAATAGTTGAGGGGTTGACGAGTGGGGAGGAGGAGGTGGGAGGGTCGTCTGTGACCCCAGAGGACGAGATTAGACGAATTCAGAATTTATGTTTTCAGGTCAGTCTGTCCTTCGGTTAACATACTTGATGAGGAGGAGAGCTCCCAGGCTTTCTGATAGCACAATTTGAGCGCCTAGAATGTAAAAGGTTTAAAGGCCGCTCATGAATGGGCAAGGGGCAAGGGACAGTGACATTACCCTTGTTATCCCTAGTGACTGACCACAGATACATATGACGGCGTCCATGCCCAGCCTCCATCCAAGCTAGGACCAGGGAGGACTAGGCAATGGCTGTTGATGACTCAGCAGGTAGATCTATGGGCTCCTCCAAATTCCCCATCCATTCCTCTAAAGGACGGTGAGGTTGTAGACACTACAAGAAACTATCAGGGTTGAGCAGGACTCGGATCACACTCAAGCAAATCTCCAGGAAGGGACGTTTCCAATAGGCCACCACAACCCAGAATAGATCTTAGAATCAAATTAACGACTTACAGAGCTGGAGCCACCGAAAGTCTTCTTTTATAACATATTTAAGTAATCCAAAAGTCTGGAAGTTTTCCATTTCAATGCAAATTTCCACCTTAAGTCAGTTCTCCAGAAATATCGTTTCGACAAATGCAAGCGGACTCGGTGCATGAAATACCGTATTGTTTCCTTGTGAAAGCCATGATTTTTATTGTTAAATTGATAGCCTTGGGCACCATAGTTTGAACTGAACAGAAAACCAGTTAGTGAATAAGTAACTAGAAAAGGAGATTTCTCATGGGATTTCAAAGATCTACAGCATTCTCTTTCTGTTTTTTTGTTTTTGTTTTTTTGTAGAAAAATAAAACTACAGTGGGCTATTTATACTGTACTATGTGACAACGTTTAGCATTTCCATGAGAGAGAGAGAGAGAGAGAGAGAGAGAGAGAGAGAGAGAGAGAGAGAGAGAGAGAGAGAGAGATTCTAAAAAGACTAAAGGTGTACAGATTTTCATGAACATAACAACAATGATATGTGAAAAAATAAGTATACTAAAAAAAAACCATATCTACTCCACTTACATTGGAAATGGGAAGAAACAGCTACCCTGTGAAAGATGTCTGATGGATGGTAGTTCAGTGGTTACAGTTAGTAGCGTTAGTCTATCTATTAGATATCGAGTACTTCAAAATTAAAACTTCTATTCAAAAAGTATTCATAGATAAAAACATAGATAAAAAGTAAAATTTTCAACTGTAAATACAGTACATGTAAAATAAAAAATTATTTATGTAAATATACTATGATGTAAATTATATATGTTATAAACTGTAAAATTGTAAATGTGTATTTCATAATAAAAGATAACAAAAAAAGCCAATGCAAATATCACACGAATTTGGATTCATGCAGAAACCCAAAGTTGTTAACTTGAAGAATATATAATGAAAATTTACTTATAACACCTTAGGTAATCCCCTTTGATACATGAAAGAACGCTGCTATCTGCTAAGCAATCTAAAAGGCTTATTTTAGTAATGCTTGGCGTCTCATTTTAATGATGATTTATTATTATTATTTATTATTATTAACTGCTAAGTTACAACCCTAGTTGGAAAAGCAGGATGCTATAAGCCCAAGAGTCCCAACAGGGAAAATAGCCCAGTGAGGAAAGGAAACACTGGAAAATAAAATATTCTAAGAAGAGCAACATTAAAATAAATATTTCCTAAATAAACTATAAAGACATTAACATAACAAGAGGAAGAGAAATAAGATAGAAGAGTGTGCCCGACTACACCCTAAAGCAAGAGAACTCTAACCCAAGACAGTGGAAGACCATGATACAGAGGCTATGATACTACCCTAGACTAGAGAACAATGGTTTGATTTTGGAGTGTCCCTTTCCTAGAAGAGCTGCTCACCGTAGCTAAAGAGTCTAGTATCCTTACCAAGAGGAAAGTAGCCACTGAACAATTATAGTGCAGTAGTTAACCCCTTGGGTAAAGAAGAATGGTTTGGAATGGTTTGCTAATCTCAGTGTTGTCAGGTGTATGAGGATAGAGGAGAATCTGTAAAGAATAGGCCAGACTATTCTGTGTATGTTTAGGAAAAGGGAAAGAACCGTAACCAGAGAGGGGGATTCAATGTAATCTGTGATGACTTCTGAAATTTTGGCAATATGGGGGACACATTCAGTTGCATTATAGGGTAAAAATCAAAAGAGGTTGGACAGCAAGATGAAAGAAAGCAGAAACATGGAACTACAAACACACTAATATAATTAATTCTATTCATACTGTGACCAAGTTGTGGAATGATCCTCCTAATCGGGTAGTTGGATCGGTAGAACTTCGAAAGTTTAAACTTGCAGCAAAGTTTTTTATGTTGAACAGGCTGACATAAGTCTTTTTATAGTTTATATATGAAATATATGTTTTGATGTTGTTACTGGTTTTAAAATATTTTATTTTAATTGTTCATTATTTCCCATATCGTTTATTTATTTCCTTATTTCCTTTCCTCACTGGGCTATTTTTCTCTGTTGGAGCCCTTGGGCTTATAGCATCTTGTTTTTCCAACTAGGGTTGTAGCTTGGCTAATAATAATAATAATAATAATAATAATAATAATAATGCCTACAGTGAGCTGCTTGAGGCGCGCCAAAGATACTAACCCCCTCCCCCTCTTCCCAAAGCATTCTTACTAGGAAGTAATTCCCAAGACAAAATTAGTCCAGCAACAATAAAACATTGTCAAGATGCAGAATTATCAGTAAGGTCCCCATAAAACCACAAGAAACAGTTGGAGAAACCCTCGTGTATTCGTTCCAATTCCTTCCACAATTATAAAGATTACTGTCACAGCGACCCTGGCAGGTAACATGCTTTGCGTTCAATGGCTCGACAGCAATTTCTGTAATTATGCCTTTCTCTTGACCCTTTCTCAATGTAGCAATCATGAGCGATTTCACTCGATTTTAGCCAAACCCGATAAGCGATTGCTTAGTGCAATGAATCAACGTCGATACAAATCGTTACCGCATTCTTGTTGATGGACTAGAATCCAACATTGAAGCCAGAGTCTGGGGAAACGGACACATTCACACGAAGCGAACGAGTTCTTGCGCCACTTCTGTTTGCAAGAACTGATCAAAGGGAATAGTTTTCTGACGTTTGATGAATTCCGCCATTAATCCCTCGCCTTGGACGAGATAAATATTTACTAGTTGGGTCACTGAAGGAGGTTTACCTACAAGAACCTGATCCTGAAGACAAAAGGTTAATACATGGAAGACTATGTGGGTTAACTTGCCGGAGAAATCGGATGCGTTCATTGCACTAAATGTTTGTGATGTGATTGGAAAAAGGGAAGGGGGGGGGGAGTGGAGTGTCAAGATTTGCTAAAATTCGCTCTCTTGGGAGAATCGAGTAATTGTGTAAATCGAGAACATTGATGTTACTCTACAAAAAAAAAAAAAAAAAAAAAAAAAAATATATATATACACATATATATACACATATATATATATATATATATATATATATATATATATATATATATATATATAAATCAAGTTGATCCAAGGAAATATTAAAGATGGTATTTTAATGAACTGGCAATATGAATTTAAGGAAAAGTTTAATAATGGGTAAAAATAGCTAAAACAAAAGTGAAACAGACTCCTCATTCATAAGCAAAGATTATATTACCGCTAGTAATTTTGGACATTTTTCAATTTAGAATTTTTTTTTTCTTTTTTTTTTGTTAAAGAAATCATTATTTTGTTTGGTCTCAGCAAAGAACGACCATAGGAGACTTCCTTTGATAACGTGACTTTAGTAATAAAAAAAATATGGTAAATATATATATCTTTAATATCTATTAACTTTTTTTTTTAGAAAAAAAAAATTCTGTAGGATTGATATCCTATACGCAATGGAACCGATTTTAGCTAAATATTTAAATTTCACAATTTTTTTTTAATTTCTTTAAATTTCTTAATGGTAAACAGGCTTGTAAGTGTAATGTGCATAAAAGAGCTATTTAGCTCTCAATTTATGATAGATAAATTAAGGAATGAATTTGTGTGCATATTTCATTCATGTCCATCAATCTCTCTATATTACGTTTCCTTTCCAGAAAACACTGCAAGGGTGAAACAGTACTTTTTAGATCTAATTCATCTACACAGGAGTATCAATTAAGGTTCTTACATGAATTGCTTCAAAACATGAAAATAATGTATAATACTTCAATTTCATACTCTACTAAAGATAAATTTTCTTGGTGACACCTTCTACCTTATTGTCAGCAAATTTGGAAGCTAAGGCACAACATTAACCCGAAAAGAACGCTTCGTATACCGCGGGTCAAATAATGCCTATCTTAGGATGCGACTAAGTGCCAAATAAAAACATTTCTTGTTTCGTGAACTAAACTACACTTATCAATAATCGATTAAGGATAAGGGTAAACATTTTTTTTCACTGATACATTAGTACGAAACTATTTCAATTATTTTTCTAAATAAAAATCTAATAAATGAATTATAGGGTAAGTCAGTGTATGGGATTAGCCCCTGTCACCTGCAGAAATGCAAAAAGAAAAAAAAAAAGTATATAAAGCAGGATTTTAGTAGATAAACCACACTATAAACACGAAAAAAAACGAGAGAAAGCTAAGGGATCCGAATAAGACAAACCCACATAAAAGACAAAAAACGAGAAAAGACTTTATGCGTCGTAGAAAAGGGAATGATGGAGACAATCCAACATACCCTAGTGAGTGAATGACTGGCTGCCATCAATCTGGCATTAATCCACCATGAATAATGGCCCATTACAACTCCAAAGCACTATGCTAATGGGGAGGATTTATCGGCTGTTCTATTATGCAACAAAAAAAATGGATCATGAATCTTACGAGGGTACCGTGCCGAAGATTGTCGAAGCCGGGACCCTGGTCCAAGCGGTAGCGCGTGACCGCTTGGCAAATCTTGACCATCTAAGAGGGTCGTCTTGAGGTTATAACCCGCGCGTGAGGTTATCAAGAGAATTCGATCCCAACGATGCCAATGAAGACCGACAATGCCCCTGATACCCAGACCCCAATGGAAGGGTATCAGAAATCCTCCCATGAAAATATTGACAAGTTAGGAGTTGCGAGCCGGATGTTACAACGGTGACTTAATGGCACTGCTTGGCTCGAATGCATCGCAGGATCGAGAAAGTATTCCCATGCAGCTGTCGTCGAGGGAATCGCTTCTCTGCTATTCGGCAAACAATGCAGATCTGCATAGTGCAATTCACTCCATTGTCTCGGGTCTCAGTACCTTATGGACGTCGAACTGAATGTTTATTTACTCGCCTATTCTTCAGAAGTTCGAACTTGGAGCGAATATATTAACAGGCTGATATAAATATCTCCTTATAGTTCATATATGAAAGATCAATTTTAACGTTGTTACTGATCTTAAAGGCATTTTATATCAGCCATTCATTACTTGTCATGTCGATTATTTACATCCTTATTTCCTTTTCTCAGTGGGTAATTTTTCCCTATTAGAGCCTTTGGTCTTATAGGATCCTCCTTTTCCAACTAGGGTTGAAGTTTTAATAATAATAATAATAATAATAATAATAATAATAATAATAATAATAATAATAATAATTCTTTACGGTATATTTGTCATTTAATTCATCTTTACATCTTTCCTCTCAGTCAACATGAGTAATATTTATTATACCAAAAACAGTCAAGAATCTCAATTGGCAATCCTACATTCATACATCCGCATACATACACACAACTGCTTCCCACCTGCTACATTGCACGTATTAGATGAGATACATGCGCCTATTCGTATTTGGTGGAGAATATGAATACAAGAGTTAATAGGTTTAATTACTTTATAAAGGCCAATCGATCAGAAAACCAAAACGGCTTTTTCTAGCCAGGAACCAAATTTTGAGAATCATCAAAAGTGAAATTTTAGGAATTATTAAGCGAGATGAGAAGGTAATAATTCTAGAGACAAGAAATAAAGCCGATGACTAAATAAAAAAAAAAAAAAAACTAATGCATTTATTCCCCCCGTCCAGCGTTCACTAGTCAGGGACGTTATCACATAGGCCACCACATTCAATGTTAAAAAAATGATGTTAACGATGTTAGTAACTTTTCATCGCTAAGCTTGATAATGGGAGCTAAGCTGGTCCAGTGCCAATAACGATAGCGTGGCAGGATGAATGTTAAAACTCAAAAGTGTTCTACAAATATATATATATATATATATATATATATATATATATATATATATATATATACATATATATATATATATATATATAAAACAACAGCAAATGAAGCCGTTTCTAGTCCTTTTTCATGCTGGGGTTTGTCCATTTCATCACTAATCATTGCAGATTAGTGATGGTAGATTTTCGTCTGATCGTTCACAGCAAACCAACCTAGTATGTGTGACCCTAACTAGTACAGGTTTACTGATCATGGCGATACGCAAACCTTTTCACCACGTTAAGGTATGAACTCTTTTCTAAAGCTGCTATGACTATTAATTAATGCATTCATTCAAAACAAAAAATTCAGAACCATATTTAAAACCTACTTTTTGCCTCTACTCAATTAGAGTTTCCTACATACTGGAAAATCCCTTTATGGCAGTTAGTTCCATTAGAAGTACTGATAATGATAATAATAATAATAATAATAATAATAATAATAATAAGTAAAAGGAAGCTACCAAAAATAAATGTTGACAGTTTATATGCGAATAATAATAATAATAATAATAATAATAATAATAATAATGATAATAATAATAATAATGATAATGATAATAATAATAATAATAATAATAATAATAATAATAATAATAATAAGTAAAAGGAAACTACCAGCAATAAATATTGAAAACTTATATAATAATAATAATAATAATAATAATAATAATAATAATAATAATAATAATAATAATAATAATAAGTAAAAGGAAACTACTAACAATAAATGTTGACAGCGTTTATGCAAATAATAATATTGATAATAACAACAACAACAACAACAACAACAATAATAATAATAATAATAATAATAAATCGTAATAATAATAATAATTATAATAATAAGTAAAAGGAAGTTACCAACAATAAATGTTGACAGCTTATACGTGAATCAGACAGACAGAAAAAAAGGGAGCGTGGATCAATAACTTTAAAGCAAAGTTAGAAATAAAATTCCCTGAACTTGCAGCATAATGTTTATACAGTCGCAAAATGCGCAGTGAAATGGGAAGTGTAAATAACTCATAAATCCATGAAATATTACTGACAAATTAACAATATGTTTAAAGTTTCAGTTTATATTCTAATATTATTATTAATTAACAATATTTTAACAGGTTCAATTTACAATATTTAGTGCCAAAAGGATGAATACTATAATTATTCATATTCAGTTGCAGAGAAAATGACTTTTGAATTACCAGCAACACAAACCCAGTGAACGACAGCATGTGAATTATCAACTAAAATATTCCATAAAAAAAACAATATGAGTAATGAAACCTGACGCTGGCGCGTTCGTATAAAATCGTCAAATATAAACAAAGCATAAAATAATATCAGAGTATTAAATGTTGATATATAGCTGTATTTGGCAAAGCACTCTGCCATGTTTATCATGCGTTTATACGAATGGAAAATAATGCAAAAATTCTGAAAAAGCGTCCGATGGTTTTTCCACTACACAGATGCACCGAACACCAACACCAACATTTGATTCATGTTATAGCTAACATCTGGCAGTCAAGGTATTCTATATAGTATTGAAAAGCTTATCACGGGGTAAGGAATTAATCACGGTTATTATTATTATTATTACTATTATTATTATTATTATTATTATTATTATTATTATTATTATTATTATTTGAGGGCTGCAAATATTAGAATAGTGGATGAGAATAGAGGATAAGAGAGTTATCAGGTTATTATTATTGTTATTATTAACTAAGCTACAACCATATTTGGATAAGTAGAATGTTATTATCCAAAGGGTTCCAATAGGGAAAATGGACCCAGTGAGAAAAGGAAATAAGGAAATACATAAACAACATGAGAAGTAATGAACAGTTAAAACAAAATATTTTAAGAACAGTAACAACATTAAAATAGATCTTTCTTATATAGACTATAAAAAGAGACTTATTACAGCTTATTCAACATTAAAATATTCACTGCAAGTCTTAAAACATAGATTTAAATAAAATTACCTTTAAAACACCTTAGATGTTATCAGTATAAGATAAAGATTTAATCATATATATTTAATCATACTACTTAAATAAAATCAGAGTAAACTACACAATACTGCATTGATTTTCTACGTCAACTAAATCTTTAAATACAATACGATAAATTTATAAAAAATTATGAGTTTTAGATTGTTTCACATATTCATCAATCACATACATATGTATACCTTGGTAGATTCCAGTGAGAGATTTTTTTTATTACTTAAGAATTTATATTTCCCCTATGACTGTATACATTTTAATTATTACTTAAGACTTTATATTTCCCCTATGACTGTATACATACATGCATACACACACACACACACACACACATATATATATATATATATATATATATATATATATATATATATATATATATATATATATAAAACTTCCCTGAGCTCTCTCCGTCACTCAGGTACGAAGAAGAGAGAATAGTCATACCCTGGTGAGGGGGGGGGGTGCGTGTGCATGTGGTTTCACATCTAAATATTTAGCCTTCATTTTTGACGGGCCGCGTACACTAGTTACATAATAAAAAAAAGTCTAATATTCTGAATTTAGGCATTTGTCCAGAACTACTGTAAATACAAATGAGAATGAACCCAAGTGAGCTCCAATGCCAAAGCCTCCTTTCGCATCATTATCTTATCATTGTTGCGAACCAGAACACCGACCCTTCATATCCGGACGCGGAAAAATTCAAAACGCCATATTGTCAAATAATCATTTGAACTTTCCCCCTTTTTTTTCTTGTAATCCATTATTTATCGTTGCCTTTTTACTAGTTTTATCGCATTTTTCCCATTGCCATAGATTTTTTTTTTCCGTGAAATGCGTAAACAACGTACGGTGTATGAAAATAAACAAATAAACGACGACAAATATGCTGCTCCGAAAAAAACCCCTACCGGACCATCAACGCTGTTTATGCAGTTTTGTTTGCTTCATTTCGTCGCTACAAAAAAAAAAAAATAAAAATAAAAATAAAAAAAAACTTTAAGCTCCGTAATTCGCCATCCGCGTAATCAAACAAACCGAACCGCATTGTGGAGCGGCAGAGAATGCCTCTGTCATCTATGTCATGTTCAGTTTCTGTTGCTCTGGGATGGGGCAAGAAAGGGTCCCCCAACCCGTACCTGACATCCCCTCAAGCCCCTAACCCCCCTTTTCCACCACATTATTATTATTATTATTATTATTATTATTATTATTATCAGTAGTAGTAGTAGTAGTAGTAGTAGTAGTAGTAGTAGTAGTAGTAGTGTTATCATTATTAGCTAAGCTACAACCCTAGTTGGAAAAGCATGATGCTATAAGCCCTAGGGCTCCAACAGGGAAAACTAGTCCAGTGAGGAAAGGAAACAAGGAAATAAATAAACGATATAAGTAGTGAACAATCAAAATAAAATATCTTGAAAATATTAACAACAAACAGATATTTCATATATAAACTAAAATAAGACTTACAATATGTCAGCTTCTTGACCATAAAAACATTTTCTGCAAGTTTGAACTTTTCAAGTTCTACCTATTCAACTACCCGAGTAGGAATATCATTCCATAATTTCGCTATTTCCCGTAGGTGGTAAAAATCACAACTCAAGTCTTTTTTTCCAATTATTTCATTGTTTCTTCCATGAGCCCTAACCTCCGAAATTCCCCCTACCCCCTAACAGGAATAATCATTTCATGATTTTACTCTTTCACTTAATTAGTAAAAAATCAAAACCCGTGTCTTTTCTCCATGAATGTTGTTAATGCAACACCAATTGATTACAATAAATCAGTCCTTTCATCAATAAATGTTAACAGTCCTTCCATTGCGTTTTAATTCCCTTTCATAATCAATTTATCATGTGCCTCATACAAACGGCCTTGAATTATTATTAAGGCAAAATAAAATGAATCCACGAGATTCTACACACGGTTTGGTTTAGAAAATGAGATGAGCCAATTTTGACTTTCAATCAATCTATTTTTTTTTTTTCCATTTTCGGCAGGTGAGAAAAATTTATCCCTGAGATTCTACACCCGGTTCGGTTTTGAAAAAGAGAAGAGTCAGGTTTGATATTTTTGACTTTCAATTAATCTGTGTAATTTTTATTTCTTTGTCAGGTGAGAAGTTCCCTTTGGAAAAGGTCGTAAGGCCAATAGATCCAAATTCATAGTTCGTCAGATCTTTCAACATTGGCATTTACTTCTTGGTTATGCAAACAAGCTTTGGATTATCTCTCTGTTTTAATTTCAATACATTTCTTTAATTTTCCTATCAAAAGTACTAACCCCTTTCCCCTATAGGATATCTGCACATTCGCATGATTTATTGAAAAAAAGAAATACGTTGGTCATGAATAAAATTAATTTCACATGACTCATCAACTGTAAAGACTGTTGGTCCTCCTCACTGGAATCAACCTACACTCCGACAGACCACTTTCTAACAAGCACTTTAAATACGAACTAGTCTCAAACTAACACCAACGTAATGCTCTTCAAATCTCCATCCAAATTTATTTGAGTAAATGACACTAGGAAGATACATTTTCCAATCTGAATCTAACGGTAATATTTATGCAATTGTTGATTATATACAATTCGTCGACGTACACTGCCTCCTGCTATTGCTTCTTACAAAATGAAGGCGCGCCCTTTTCATTTCATACCACTTTTTCGGGTTTTCTGCATTGAGGCATGCGGTTTATGTTTCAGTAACTTCTACAGTTAATCGCACATTACCTAGTCTTCATAATGAATAATTTCCTATTACAGAGGTAATGAAAAAAATCAATAACAGTCGTGGTTTCAATTTTTTTCGTATTCTAGCAGACCACAAGACAAACCTGTACTTCTCAGCATACTCTTCTTTCAAATGCAATACGAAAAAAAAAATTGTCCATAATTTCGTTCAGTCATCAACAACATAAAAGTTAGCGAGTGGAACATCGCAGAACAGAATGAAATCTGAGATCAAGAGCGAGGCATTACCATTCTGCCTCAGGAAACTATGTTGACCATCCGGGGAAGTAGAAAAAAACAAAAGAAGTTTTGTGTTTGATCTCTCTCTCTCTCTCTCTCTCTCTCTCTCTCTCTCTCTCTCTCTCTCTCTCTCTCGTTTCAAGTAACCCATGGGACACCTTCCCTTTCCTCTCCCCACACCCCCGGTCCCCCTCCAAGAAAGTGTCGTTGCGACCCAGACGTGGCTGGCTCCTTTGCTTCCATTTGAAGAAATAAACCGTGTCGAAAATAAGTTATGCAGTTAATTCGATCTCCTATAAAACATCTAAATCCGTGGAATGATCCATCGCTTTTTATCAGGGAGGTTTATCTAAATTCGACGTCGACCGGAATGAGAGAAATTTAATGGGGAGGGGGGTTCATGTGACAGGTAGGGAGTAAGCAGCGGGGGGACGGGGTGGCCAGTATCAAGTGTATATCATAATTTTATTGCAGGTTCAATTTGCAAGTCGTCTTGTGGTCGTTCGGCAGTGTTCTGAGTGACGAGATACAGCCAGAATATTAAACAAATGATGGGCATTCTATGCTAATGTTAGGAGAAGGCGCTCGCTCGCCCATCCCTGCCCCGGTGCCTTTTGTTGGTGGACATCGCCCCGTTTCATAAATATCTGGAATTGGCCGGGGCGAGTTTGACGGACGGCCGGGCGCGCTAAAACTCCTTCAGTTACGGAACTTGAAATCTGCACTGAAGCGCCGATAAAAACCCCAATATCTCTTCCTTTGATTTGGTTACTTGATCCGGGTGGGGACGCGATTGGTTCGGATGCTAAGACTCCTGGTCGAACAGAAATGGGATGAAAGCATCGCCTTCTCTCCGGAGACGTAAAGAGTCTATAACTAAACTCCAGGACAAGATCTCGTCAGGTTTTTATATCAACTTTGGTAGCTACTGGAATTCAGTATTGCCGTCTCCTACATACCTACCTCCCCCAGCCCCAGCTCCAGCCCCCCCCCCCCCCTCTCTCTCTCTCTCTCTCTCTCTCTCTCTCTCTCTCTCTCTCTCTCTCTCTCTCTCTCTGTCTTTGTCTCTCTCCAGTAGAGGGTTCGTGCATAGCTTTCTCCTAATAACATGTTTCACTTGGCCTCATCCAACTGATTCGTGAAGAACCTGTCTGCAAATTAGACTTATCCTGACAGAAAGATTATCTTTTACCTATATTCTTCCGCATGATACAGGGTAGTACGCTACTTAGCATCTGGCTTGATTATTAAATATCTGACAAATCATTCATTTCTCCTGTCAGTAAAATCATTTGTTGATTAATATATCGTTTCAATATTACTGATGCCTTCTAATTTACCCTTATCATTGGATTACTTTAAACCATATTTCAGTAGCAGAGCATTCTCACATGTTAATGTAATTAGAATATATAATAATTGAAATAACTGTATATTGTATTAATAACAATGATTCATCCATGTAAAAAATCAATACTTTTGTAAATATAACTTTAACGGTATAATATAAATACAGACAAAAGGGACTACGCGATGGATCAAACCATCTTACAACTAGCTCTATTAGCAAACTGGTCCAGTTTACTGTTAATTATGAAGTGATGGTTCCCTGAAATGAAATAATTGTTTTTCAAATGATCTCATCACATTATAGCGTAGACTGCCATATTTTAAAAGTCACTATTAAACTGGCCAATTTATGTAACCATCACATATATCTGTGTATTAAATTCATTCAAACTAATCCCTTGTAATCTGGATTATCGAAGCACTGAGGTGCTAAAATAACTTGGGTTATCACAAAATTAATAAAATTCTCCATTAAGATAATAAACAGACAAAATATGATAATTAGTATCGCCAGTATCTAAATCCTTGCTAATAAGGTCATTAGCAGGCTACCCTTTGCCAAAACCTAGTGTAGTAAAGTATTAAATTCTCAAAAAGTTAGTTTATGAAAAATTCTATTTATCCAGTATTCCTCTTACCATGGGATGTCTACGTCTGATAATTTCATATCCCATAAACCATTGCAAATCTAGCTTGCCATAAAATAATCTATACACTATTGATATCCTAAAACAATTTCGATATGTTTACAACATATTACTTCTCTCACAGAATCACTTTCGGCAATCATGTTTACAACATACAATTTCTCTCACAGAATCAATTTCGGCAATCATGTTTACAACATACAATTTCTCTCACAGAATAAACTATTACCGCAAGGTTACTTTTTGATGGAAATTACCTTCGATAATTTGGTTTACAAAATAACTAAGTATTCTCATGACGTTCCCTTATAATGTAATTAATATACTTGATAATCTGGTTTATGAGATAAGTTATTCGTCTAAAATTCTGGTTTACTAATTAGCCCATCTAGCAACAGCCTCATTACCAATTCAGTCGTTAATTTCTTAGAGAGAGAGAGAGAGAGAGAGAGAGAGAGAGAGAGAGAGAGAGAGAGTGAGAGAGAGAGAGAGAGAGAGAGAGAGAGAGAGAGTTCTTCAGGCAACTATTTGCTATAAAACTGGTATGACATTACATACCAGAATAAACAAACATCCAGTTTCATAACACCACGGAATGTCACTTATACATATGAGAGAGAGAGAGAGAGAGAGAGAGAGAGAGAGAGAGAGAGA
>NC_090737.1:21886518-21891518 GCF_036898095.1 Palaemon carinicauda
ACACACACACACACATATATATATATATATATATATATATATATATATATATATATATTGTGTGTGTGTAACTATGTGTGTATTTCGAATTGAAAGGACGACGAAAAAAAAAAACACGAAAATGTTTATTTCTGTTGACACTAAAATCTTTTCGCAATATTTCAATTTACTTAGCTGGATTAACTTTAGAACAAATATACTGTATAACTCCACGGGAAAACAAAACAACGAATGATTAGCTTTTAGCCGACTTAGATCGATCGTTCATTTACGTTACTTCATGTTGGAAATAGGAAATTGTGCTACTTCGCACTTCATTCTGTACATTCTTCGAGATTCCCATATATCATAGATATTTTATCATTATTACTTACATTATTTTCATAATGAGAAGAATATTTTATTAGTTTTCTTTATTTTCTTTCTTCATAATTTTCTTTTATATTCATAAGAGTTGTTTTCTGCTATTGTTGTTTTAAGCTATCTTAATTTTCTTTAATTTTTCTATTAAATAAAATTCTGTATTCTGCCACAAATTAAAAGAATAATTAAATTAATAAGCATAATTTCTCTTCGTTTCAGATCTCTTCTTCGTAACTCCAACTTTCATGTTTTAAAAATCATAAGGAGATAAAAGCAAGTCTGTGTTTGTGAATTAAAAAAAAAAAAAAAAAAAAAAAAAAACACCAATAATTAGTATTTTTTTTTTGACATGCAAATGTACATTCACCTAGATCTAAGTAAACAACATCACAGTTTCTCCTAATTAAATCATCATCATTATCATTATCATCATCATCATCATCATCCTACCCCTATTGACGCAAAAGGCCTCGGTTAGATTTCGCCAGTCGGTTCGATCTTGAGCTTTTAAATCAATGCTTCTCCATTAATCATCTCCTACTTTACGTTTCATAGTCCTAAGCCATGTAGGCCTGGGCCTTCCAACTCTTCTATTGCCTTGTGGAGCCCAACTGAAAGTTTGCTAAACTTTTCTCTTTTGAGGAGTGCTAAGAGCCTGCGCAAACCATTTCCATCTTCCCCATGGTCTCATCCACATATGGCACTCGAATAATGTCTCTTACAGTTTCTTTTCTAATCATGTCTTGTTAAATAACTCCTAATTATATACCTGAAATAATAGGCAACTTTCTTACTTTACTGTAATCGAAAATAATAATGATTACAGGAAACAGGAAATGCAATCTATGTAACATCCACGAATAAGCTTGAGTTTATTTATAAAAGTTACTGTTAATATTCGCGAATACTTAATGACATCAAGAAATTTCATGACTTCAATTACTTTTCGAATGGATAAAACAATAGTTATGAATCATATTGGGCTGATCTGAGCATTATGAATAAAATGAGAAATATAATAATTTTGCTTTCAAATCCGTAATCAACAACAGTTTGACGTCGAATATTTAAAGAGACTTGTAATATATTTCAATTCTGATAAAGAAATGCGTATACTTCAAGTTAAGACGTCTCCAACAACATCAACTTTCCGACGAAGAAATGAATGATTTATCAAAACGCAATCGCATTGCAAAATATAATTACCCGAATTTTCATTGTAAAATATAATTACCCGAATTTTCATTGTAAAATATAATTACCCGAATTTTCATTGTAAAATATAGTTACCCGAATTTTCATTGTAATATATAATTACCCGAATTTTCATCTTAAAATATAATTACCCGAATTTTCATTGTAAAATAAAATTACCTGAATTTTCATAATACAATTGGCCGATTTGTGACTTTCAACTAAATCTTAACTTCTGATTCAAGAGCATTTCATAGGATATGACGATTAATTTTTCAATTTTCAAGAGAACTGAAAGACTTAATAAATTCTCACTTAACCTGAGCTGCTTCTTGAGTTTCAGTCGATAAAAGGTAAACTTTTAGAGCTTTCAGAGTCGGCTTCCCCACCCCCCACCCCCTCCGTTTCTCCACTGGGGAACAACAAGTACTGGGTATATCAAGCGAAGCATAAAATTGAAATATCTTAACAGCTTCTATTGTCGTTACTGGCTAGCTTCGAAAAAAGCAAATCGAAGCAGGTTTTCTTAATTGTTTTCATCCAATAATGACTAATACAATAGTTTAATTATCTTTGTGACGGATACTGAACTCTTAATTGCTTTAATGAATATCATATAATAGAAAGTGAATATAAAAAAACAGCTATTTCTATAAATGATTTTGAGTGAAAAAATTTAATTTGGTACACATAGAAGTTTTATTCTATGTACATACAACTATATTTATAACAAAATCCAGTAGGAAATAATAAAATGCTTTAGTACGTAGCGCTTTCGTGCATTATAATACACACTTCAGGGTACAATAAAAAGTGATCCTTGCTACCGTAAAGCATACAACTATGTTTGTGGAATCGAAGGATAATTACATTTATAGGATACTGTAGTGCTTTAAACAGATTAAACTTGTGATGAACGTAAACAGTTTCATGATTCTAGATGATTGTCATTAAAAATGGCCGTAGTAAGACCGTCGTAATCTATCCCACCCAATCAACCCCGAAAGGAAGGAAAAGATATTTAAGATTGATTAATTGATTTGAGGTTCTCTGGCATGTGGAAAAGGAAGGTCAAGGGTTCAGTTGAACAAAAGGTGTTTATAAAAGTTGCTACTGGATTAAACTTCAGCTTATTTGGGAAATTGTATGTTAAAATCCACCAGGGCCAGCGCCTCCAACCCCCGCCCCCACAAAAAAAGAAAAAACAAACCTACGTGTTTCAGAATCGTTCACATAAATTCCTATCTATAAAATGGTCGTCAGAAATATCATCTCCTTAGATATAAAATCATAACCTGAACGCTTTCACGAAAAAAATATAAAAAGGTGAAATTCCAATAATGTACCATCAATATTTCAAACATCATCATTGTCATGAACTATAATGTAAATGATTATATAATGAAATAGAATGAATTACTAAACAATTACATAATCAAATAGTCACTAAACGATCATATAATAATAAAATTACTAAAATCTAAGAACTTCCACTTTATTATCAGTTTCAACTGCAATAATCCATCAGGAGATTTAATGATCGTCTAATGACGTAATGACCTGGCCAGATTCGTGCCTTTCCCTTCTAAAATTGGATCAAAAAATCATATCAAAGTCAATGTCTGGTGATCTTTGCACGAACCAAAACACCATTGATGGCTGGGCCTCTAAGTTAAGTTTTAATGTGAACTCTATCCACACCTAATGAAGAACAATATAATCATATGTTAGTTGAGTGGTTTATGAACAGGAGCATGCAAACATCGATCAGCAAAAACATGAAAAAATAAAAAAATTACATTATTTACTTTACAAACATATATATATATATATATATATTATATATATATATATATATATAAAATATATGTATATAAATACATACATATATATATTATATATATACATATATATATATATATATATATATATATATATATATATATATATATATGTGTATACACACACCCATAAATATATATATGTATATATATATATATATATATATATATATATATATATATATATATAAGTGTATGTTTATATATATATATATATATATATATATATATATATATTATATGTAATATATATATATATATATATATATATATGTATATGTATATGTGTATATATATTATATATACAGTATATATATATATATATATATATATATATATATATATGTGTGTGTTTTTGTATATGTTTTTATATATAAGTATATACATATATGAATGTATGTATGCATATATATATATATATATATATATATATATATATATATATATATAAATGTCTTACTTTATTTCTCTATACTACGAGGATATTTTAAACAACTGCCTTGTAACTTATTAAATAACGAAATATAGGTTTTTCTCAAATGTTAAACATACATATTTAACAATTAATCTGAAATATAAAGGCTATTAAGATAAATATCTTTGTATAGGAATCATCTCAAAAAGAGGAAGTCTATTTCCCTCCTGATGACATCAATTACAACCAACTGCAAAATGCGCCCGTTAGGTCGTTACTGATGGCCATTGTCGCTGCAACATTATCCGCGAGTGAAATTCATTGCATTTAAAGAGCCCATAGTGTTACTCACGTGATCAATATACACAGGTGAGATAGAGAGGTCACACCACATCACCGGGTGTGCTCCCCGCTACCCCTCCCCCTTCCCTAAAACCAGGTGATAGAGAGGTCACATCATGTCCAACGCCCCTTCTTTCCCCCCCCCCCCCCCCGGGGGACGGAAGCCCACCTGTTAATCTCCAAATTGGTAGTTGATCGTTCCACAGGTAATTAGACATGATCATCAAAGAGAATCGTTACCTAATTGTTATCATAACATTACAGCTTCTGCCGATCCTTTGCGTTTTCGGGTTCCCGATGACAAAACAAGCTAATTTGTCCCGCTCCATTAAGAGTCATTTACCGGAGCTGGTTCGATTCAGTAATGGTTTTATTCGTTAATTTTTTCCCCAATTAAGGGGGTTCTGAGATAAACAAAGGGTGTTTGAAGGAATTTCAAACGGTGGATTGATCGTTGTGGTTAAAAGTATTGGCTTTGTAACGACTAGCAAGGGTGTGAGGGGGGTCAGGGAGCAGCTAAAAAGTGTTGTGATCATCCGATGAGTAATTTCCGTTAGAACAGACTTGTAGAGGAATTTCAGAATTGTAGTGGAATTTCAGAATTATAGAGAATTTTCAGAATTGTAGAGGTTTTCAGAATTGTAGAGGATTTTCAGAATTATAGACGATTTTCGGAATCGTAGAGGATTTTAAGAATTAGAGGATTTTCAGAATTGTAGAGAATTTAAAGAATTATAGAGGAATTTTAGAATTGTAGGGAATTTTCAGAATTGTAGAGGATTTAAAGAATTGTAGAGGATTTTCAGAAAAATAGACGATATTCAAAATTGTAGATTTTCAGAATT
>NC_090737.1:21899018-21900256 GCF_036898095.1 Palaemon carinicauda
GCTATGTTCTCCCAAAATATAATAATAATAATAATAATAAATAATAATAATAATAATAATAATAATAATAATAATAATAATAATATAAGTTTTACTGAATGTAACTGCTGCCTCAATAAAAACTTGTTTAAAAAAGGGTCTACTCCCGAAAAATAATAATGATAATGAGCAACAGAATAGTTTCCAAATTCGAATAACAAAAATGATAACGATAACAGTAATAATAACACTACTGATAATGCTAAATTCTTTGCACATACCTCATTGCCGTATGTTTCCAGCTCAGATATTTACTTGGTCCTTTCTGATTCGAGAGCTATAGAGGATGACGCCTGGAAAACAAATCATATTTTTGTTCGTGTTTCTTTCTATGTAACTCACCGGAAATTTCATCTCTTTCTGAGCTGTAAGAAAAGAAATGAGAAAGATTATTAATGACATGTAGACAGATATTGAGTACTGTATATATTCATAATCATAGTAATGTATAATCTTGGTACATTAATGATTCTCTCTAGCAAAAAATAAACTTCTTTACTGAATTTCTAATATGCCCCGAGGGCAAAGTTACGTATCAGCAACAATAAAAAGGTGTAACTTTGGCGGTCTCCAAAATGACACGAATTTAATATGGATGTTAATCTTTCAGTGATGGCAAACTTCCTTACTGTGACATCGACCCCAGAATTATTATTACCATTACTGAGCTAAGCTATACCCTAGCTGGAAAAGCATGATGCTATATAGCCCAAGGGCTCAAACAAAGGAAAAGAGCCGTGTAAGGAAAGGGAATAAAGAAATGAATTACAAGAGAAGTGATGAACACTTAAAATAAAATATTTCAAGATCGGTAAAAAAAAAAACCCATTAAAATATGGCTTTCATTTAAAAGCTTTAAAAACTTTGAAAAAAAAAAAATAAGGGAGAGAAATAAGATAAAATAGTTTGCCCGAGTGTACCCCTCAACCAAGAGAATTGTCGGAACACACAAAAAGGTGCTTTTGTTTCAAAAATGAAATTTTATATTCAATAACTTTAGGAAGAACTAAGTGATATCTAGCACTTTTCCACTACTCAAAATCATATGGATTTTAGCAATGGGTTTTGTTATGGATTTGAGAGCTCGTTAATTTCATCCCTGTTAAGAATCACGCTATCATTCCGATGGAAAAATGAAATCTTAAAACAATGAGAACACACCGAAACTACCAAAATATCTCCAGGAAAGAACAAAGCTA
>NC_090737.1:21900756-21905756 GCF_036898095.1 Palaemon carinicauda
TCATGAAATCATCCAATTTTCGTCGGATCTATAAGACTTTCATATATCACAAATTAACTGTTCCACGAGTCCAGATTGGCTTATGGAATCTGAGTTACAAGGGCCAAGTAGGTTATTCAGTGTCGAAGTGCAGCTAGGGGAAAACTTCATAGTTCCAACAGAAAAATAAGTTAAATTGATTGGATGGAAAGATTAGACCAAAAAAAAAAAAAAAAAATGAAAAATGGACAAGGGGAAAAAAGAGATGATGGAGAAGGCTAAAAAGTAGATGCAGGTAGGGACCAAAGGTAGTCTGCAAAGCCCCGTAAGAATTCCCCTAAAGAGTTAGTCCACTTCAGATTGAAGGTGCATGAACAGATTATGAAGACTCTTTGGGTCTGATTTGGCTGTGTTGGTACAAAACGTCACTCATCATTTCAGATAAAACAAATGAATAAGCAAACAAAGGAAGACAGATATATAAATAAACAGTGCACTGTTAGAAAAGAAAACAGTAATTTAATCGGAAATTCTCCGTAAAAATATACTGTTCTCAACCGTATTTCAGTAAATTACAGGCGACCGTAATTTTACCTTATTTTATTATTTCTTACGGATTGGTGACAGTAATATCACTCCTTTACGTCAATATGATCATTTTTAAAACAGGAAAAAATCTTGGAATCAATGTTGCCAGACATTTACCGTTTTTAATGCAAATTTTCAACAGTGAAATTATAAGTAAACTCAATGGTGACTCATAGACTTTAGGATATTCCAGAGTCTAAAGTAAACCAACAACCAAAGCTCTCCATGGCATTCTTCAGGCACTGTACATGGTGGTACCAAGAGGCCTTGAGGTAACGAGGGTAGTTTGGTTGTGTAGAAAGAGGAAAGAAAATGTAAGTTTTTTAAATGAATTAGATGAGAGTGAAAGAAACCAGGAATGGCAATATATATATATATATATATATATATTTATATATATATATAAATATATATATATATATGTGTGTGTATATATATGTATATGTATATGTATATATATATATATAGATATATAGATAGATAGATAGATAGATATATATACTAAAAGAGAGAGAGAGAGAGAGAGAGAGAGAGAGAGAGAGAGAGAGAGAGAGAGAGATATCAATATCTACAAAATTGCAGTTAAATATAAACTATTAACTACTACAAGATTAAAATTTGGTAACACAACATCCACAAAATTTCAAACTTCAGTTCACCCTGGCATCTTAGAATAATGAGATCCCTTTCATGATACCGACTTGACTCCAGTCAGACACTGGATCCTGGTATTTCCATAAAGAAATTCTAAAAAAAAAACATTATCTGCATCGACCACAATTTTACATTTTGGAACATTTTTATTTAACCTAAAAATGAACATTTAAAACAAATGAAAGGAAGGTTGTAAGGAGGGAACAGCCTGTGTTCAGGAAGCAGACACCACAGAAAGATTAAACTAAAATCCTTGTTGGAGCAACATAATTTAAATTATCTACTAAATCAAAGATACCAAAATTTCACGAGAAAATGGCAATTATCATAAGTGTCATAATTACACGAATACCAATGTTTTCTTATATCTATCCAATAATACTCATTTTAATTCTGACAAAACAAATTCATATCATGTATTGTAGAACAACAGAATATAACTGGTAAGAACATTTTATAATGACTGAACAGAAAAGCTTTCATGAATAATACTTGAAATCATAACTTATTGGCCAAGAGTTTCCTTTACCAAGAGACATAAAAACACGACCCTAATAGAACAGAAACTTGCTCCTCCTCATTACTCGTTATCCATATAAGAAGTATGACCTTCTTTGATGGGGAATGTATGTGAAATGAATTCAGCTCTTCCGTGAATTTATTCTGAATCAGGGTTTCTCAGTGGTACATTTTACTCTTCATGGGGTACATTGAATCAAAGCCTGTACTGTGTAATGCATGATGAATTTATATTGAGATTGAATAATAAAAATAAATAACAATATCAATTTAATTGTTTCTTTTTTCATCCTTTATCTTAGGGGTACACAGTATTCTAAGAAAATGTCCAAGGGGTTACAGAAGAACAAAAAGAATGGGAAACCCTACTCTAAAGACACTAATTCACAATAACTTCCTCTGACTTCCAGTAAGTCCCTGGCCATACTCAGATCCTGCTTCTCAGATCTCACATCTATCAGGTAGATCTTGAGAAGTCAAAACTGCCATATGAGGATTTCATTGAGGAATCGTAACAGAAAAAAAAAGTTTTAAAAGGTCAAAAAATGGAAGGACAACCATTAGTTCCAATAACCATTTACCTATATCACAACAACGGAAATTTTTAGGAGTTATGAATTCAGACATATGGCCTGAAGCTATAGCCTGGGGGGGCCGCACAGTTTCTCTATAAAGTAAAAGTTACAAGACTAGACAACTAGAAGGAAGAAAGGAAGAGGGAACAGAGATATACTAGAAAGATAAAAAGGAAGCGCAGCTGGGGAACGAAGGGAAGTTGTATAGACGTTCAAAGTAAAGCTGCAATGTACAGCACGAGGTGTACTGCAGGCACTAACACCCTACGGAAAGAAATTTTTAGGTAAATGTCTTAAACCTTTAAACGTAATTATGGAATTAAAGAAAACCCTATCAGTGACATTTGAGATGTAGAAGCATGCATGTATAAGTATCACTTTGCTAAAGAAAATCAGTATTTCTTTGGTAGATAGAAAGAAAAGGTCTTCTTGTAAACATAATAAATTCCATAGAATTGTTTGGATGTCCATAAATATTACAATGACATTTTGTTGCAGAAAATGTCCATCAATCATTGATTTTTTTTAATGTCTGTGCAAAGGTAAAGGGCATAGAAAGAATACAATCTGCATAAATTCCTTGGGAGTTTGTTTGCATTCCGGATCTGGATCAACAATGCAGAACACAAAATAAAAAATTATTATTATTATTTTTATTATTATCATTATTATTATTATTATTACTATTATTATTATTATTATTATTAGTGTTGTTGTTGTTGTTGTTGTTGTTGTTGTTGTTGTTGTTGTTGTTGTTAGCTTTGCTATAACCCTGGTTGGAAAAACAGAATGTTATAAGACCAAGGGTTCCAACAGGGAAAATATAACCCACTGAGGAAAGGAGATAAGGAAACAGACAGAATAGTGCATGAGTGTACCTAAGCCTCAAGCAAGAGAACACTAACCCAAGAAAGTGGAAGACCATGGTACAGAAGCTATGGCACTACCAAAAAAAATTGCGCAGATAAGTTCTACTTGAAGAGAAGAAGCCCTCGTCTTCAAGACAAAGAATATTCTGATGTTCTATGCTGCAATAAAGCGTATTCGTACACCTTTTATATTCAATTTTTACAAGGATTGTTTTTAAGTTGGTGTCGAGAAATCTCCAGGAAGATCTCAAATGTCAGAATTCTCCATGTACGCAGGTTAACAAATATATTTCTACGTAGCATTGGTTTAGATCAGGGGTTCCCAACCTGGGGCGCATTTAACCCCGGTGGTATATTTTTACTTGTCAGGAGATACATTAGACCGGAGAGAAAACAGCACTAGGCAATACATGATGTAATCTATATTGAGATGGAATAATAAAATCATACAACAATTCATTTGTTTTCTCTTTTTAATCCATAATATTAGGGGTACACAGGAATCGATAAGAATGCCCATGGGGTACAGAAAAACATAAAGGTTAGGAACTCCTGCCTTAGATTATCAGTTTAAAGGCGAGAAAAAAAAATAATTATAAAAAAAAATTTCATGGAACAATCATTCACATCAATTAACCTCTTTTTCAAAGGCCTCCATCATCAGAGACGATGGCAAAGAAGATATTAAAGTGTTCCCCTAGTGTTAATTTTCATGGGAAAAATTTATCTCTGTCACGGTGAAACATATATATGATGAGAGAGAGAGAGAGAGAGAGAGAGAGAGAGAGAGAGAGAGATATTATTTTTAAACTAATTTTAACTCCCATTGGCAGAATTTACTGTTACAGTGAAACGCAAAAATACATGATATAGAGAGAGAGAGAGAGAGAGAGAGAGAGAGAGAGAGAGAGAGAGATAAATAATATTTTGCCACTCCTGTTAATTTTCATTGACAAAATTTACTCTGTTACACTGAAACACAAATATATATGATATGAGAGAGAGAGAGAGAGAGAGAGAGAGAGAGAGAGAGAGAGAGAAATAATTTGCCACTCCTGTTAATTTCCGTTGGCAAAATTTACTCTGCTACACTGAAACACAAATATATATATGATATGAGAGAGAGAGAGAGAGAGAGAGAGAGAGAATATTATGTCCACCCACACAAGTTTTTCGATCGATCCCAATCAAGGCGATGAAGGATTAGATTCCATTAGGAATTGGTCGAAAGGGGTTTAGATTCTCCTAATTGGCAATATTTTGCCTCCCGAGGGGACTTCGGTCAGCAACTAAGATAATGGCTTTACGTTAAGCCTCTTCTTCTCCCGGACATACGAAAGGACCAGACGGAGAGAACCTTGCACAAGTGCGTCTTCTCCTTCGGCAACAAACTCCTTAGGAGCGGTAAAGCCACCAATCAAGAAACCATTGAAGGAATAAATGAAAGGAAATGCGGTGTTCTCCTTAGAGATGTTGAGCCAACTGCGTTATGTGATTATCAGGGCAAATACCAAGGAGATCCCTATTACTGTTATCATCTGTATTATTGTTTTTATTATCATGGTCATTAAACTCCTTTGGAGTAAAGGAGAAAATTAGAATAAGGAGAAGCATAGTAAAACATATTGAAAAAATATTGAAAAAAAAAAAAACGCTTTTCAAAAAGACTCCTTTGAGTTATAGAAGAAAATACCCTATTACTATTATCATCAGAATTATTGTTTTTTTATTATCATGACCATTAACTCCTTTGGAGTAAAGGAGAAAATTAGAATAAGGAGAAGCGCAGAAAAACATATTAAAAAAAAAAGTACAT